>NC_143576.1:204309242-204604831 GCF_048544385.1 Mastigoproctus giganteus
GATAAGGATCCTATTAACATGAAAAATATACACAATACCCTATTTGCTCTTAAAATCAGTAAACTAAAAGCATTAAGCAAACTCAATATCAGAACATACAACTCATCTCATCCATACTTTAGAAGATATATTTACATTCAGAATCGGAACTGATTACCCAGATAGAACAACAAAAGAATACTGCATTATAAAATTCCTTAATCGTTCATTTGACTACGTCAACATCAGAGATATCATAAATAAAACCAAGACATTTCCCATAAAAATATCAACATAGAAATCAGAAACAGATACAAGCCAATAGGAATGGCCATATGTAACTATAAAAATACCATTGCTAATATGAACACCACAGATCAACCCTGTTTCTGCCAGGAAAACAAATAAAAAAATACACAAACCCCATTACAATCATATCATTACAGGTGACCTTAACATTATAGAGGACCATACCCTAGGAGAGATTATGAAAAAGGGAACTAAATTCAGGCCCAACACCCAAGGCAATCTAAAAAAAAAAAAAAAAACACACACAAATCTATTTACATGGATCTTCTACAATTTGCCTTCAAAACTGCCTACAAATTCAACACACCAGTAGAAGCCTTTCAAAGTTGGATAAATATTTCCACCGAACTTATCCTGGTTAAATTCAAAGAAATCATACCACACCAAAATTACATTAAACAATACAACCTTAAAAGAATTAATTATAAATTGAAAGAACTACAAAATAAATTCGTCATTACAAATACAGATAAGGCCAATAACAACTTCAGCGTTATATGCAAAAAATTCTACATAGACATGCTTAAAGAGGAGATTAACCTCAGCGATACATATAAGTTCATGAACTCTACTCCTAGCTGCATTACCAAAAAACTTATAGCCATTCACAAAAAAATCAAATTAAAAATAGATAACACAAGATATCCTTTCATATATTTGATCCCCAAATTCCACCAAGTCCTGATTAGAAAAAGGGTTCATCACCTACGGCAGAAACAGCTACATAAAACCATCAAGTAATTAAATGGAGGAAAAATTAAATATTATAGCCGACCAACTCACTAATACTAAATTTATCTCCAATAACAGAAAATATTTAGACTACATCAAAAACAATAAAATCAGAAGTCTATACAGGATTTAAATTCTATACAGTGGGAGCAACTGATGATGTTACCAACAGCAAATTCAAAATGGGAAGCATTCGAAGAACTTATCTTGGAAGCTACTAGACTTTACATACTAACTAAGAAATATTATTCAAGGTTTAGGCCTAAATGGATGTCAGATGAACTAATGAGACATATGGCAGAGAACAAAAATGCATGGGATACATATAAATTAACACGTGACACAGAAGCCTATGATAGATATAAGTTGATCTGTAACCAAGTTACAAAGGAGGTTAGGCAGGCGAAGGCAGATTACGAGAAATCTTTGGCAAGGGATGCAAAGAAAAACAGCAAAGGTTCTTTACTTATGTAAACTCTAGAAGGAAGGGGATGAATCAGATTGGTCCACTTGATATCGATGGTTCAACTGTTGATGATCCTGCTCAGGTAGCTAACAAACTAAATGAGAATTTTGCATCTACATTCATACATGAGCAGTTATTCAGCGAGAGGAATGCCAGAGGTGTATTCAACTCTGGCAGTAACCTAAATAATCTTGTAATAACTGAGAGTAAAGTGGAGGAGAAATTGTTGAAGATAAACACAAGAAAGGCACCTGGGGTGGATGGGATCTATCCAGTTATATTAAAGGAGGCAGCAAAGGAAGTAAGCAAACCCTGAGCCATAATTATGAGAGCTTCCTTGGACTCAGGGGAGGTATCCATAGACTGGAGATGTGCAAATGTGACCCCAATTCACAAAGGAGGATCAAAGGCTGACACAAGTAATTATAGACCTGTAAGTTTAACTTCTGTTCCAGGAAAATTAATGGAGGCACTAGTTACAGAAGAACTGCAGGATCATCTAGACAAGACTTCAGTTATAGCTCGGACACAGCATGGTTTTGCTAAGGGGAAGTCTTGCCTGACCAATTTGATTGGATACTATGATGCAGTCACAAAAGAACTGGATGTAGGGAATAACTTTGATATTATATACTTGGATCTTAGAAAGGCTTTTGATACTGTTGCACAGAAAGACTGCTGCACAAATTGGTGCAGTGTGGCATTGGAGGCAAATTGCCGCTATGGATAAAGGGGTGGTTGGTGGGGGGGAAGACAGAGTGGTAATCAATGGACAGTGCTCATCGTGGACTAATGTTATTGCTGGATTCCCTCAGGGTTCAGTGTTGGATCCATTATTGTTTTCTGTATTTATAAATGATGTTGATGATGATATATCAAGCTTAATGTCCAAGTTTTCAGACAATACAAAGGTTGGTAGGGTTGTTAAGGACACTACTGATGCTATGCTTCTGCAACAGGATCTGGAAAGGTTGAGCAGATAGGCTGAAAGGTGGCAAATGAAGTTTAACATTGACAAATGTAAAGTACTACACATGGGAAACAGCAACACCAGAGCAATGTATCAACTCTGTGGTACTACACTGACAGTGGTAGAGAATGAAAAGTACCTGGGGGTAATTATGCAGGCAGATATGAAGTTCTCTGAAAAGTGCAGACGGGCTGAAAGAGTAGCTCATGGTGTCTTATCAATGATATACAGGACGTTTTCTAGCAGGGATAAGGAGGTGATTATTCCCTTATATAAGGGAATGGTCAGGCCACACCTTGAGTACTGTATACAGGTCTGGAGGCCTCATTTCAAAAAGGATGTAGAGCTGCTGGAACGTACAGAGAAGAGTAACAAGATTAGTGAATGGAACAAATGGTTGCTCTTACGAAGAAAGGCTTAAGTTTTGCAAATTACAGTGTCTGGAGACTAGGCACCAGCGAGGAGATCTGATAGAAGTATAAAGCCTTGAATGGTTTGAGCATACTCAATGCTGATGGGATTCTGCTTCTTGCTCAGAATAATCACCTGAGAGGGCATAAATTCAAATTGAGGAAAGACAGATGTAGGATAGATGTGCGGAAATTTGCCTTTATCCAGTGGGTAGTTGGTTGGTGGAACAGACTTCCATCCCTTGTTGTGGAAGTTGATAGCGTAAATAAATTTAAGGCTCAGCTGGACAGGTATTTCGAACGAATGGAGGGGTGAAGTGGAAGTTTTTTTGTTTTTTTTTAAAAGTTCTTTTACATTACTACGAAACTTATCAGAATATAATGGGATGTAATAAACAGTATTGGCACGACCTTATTAATCTTAGTGTCAAAAACAATTATGTACTTATGGGAGACAGCATTTACGCGCACAGTAGGGAAGTGGCTACAAGGGCTAGCAAAAAAAAAAAAAAAAAACCTTCCACTTCACCCCTCCATTCGTTCGAAATACCTGTCCAGCTGAGCCTTAAATTTATTTAGGCTATCAACTTCCACAACAAGGGATGGAAGTCTGTTCCACCAACCAACTACCTGCTGGCTAAAGGCAAATTTCCACACATCTATCCTATAGCTGTCTTTCCTCAATTTGAATTTATGCCGTCTCAGGTGATTATTCTGAGCAAGAAGCAGAATCCCATCAGCATTGAGTATGCTCAAACCGTTCAAGGCTTTATACACCTCTATCAGATCTCCTCGCCGGTGCCTTGTCTCCAGACAATGTAATTTGCAAAACTTAAGCCTTTCTTCGTAAGAGCAACCCTTTGTTCCATTGACTAATCTTAATGTTATCAGTGGAGTCCCTCAGGGTTCAGTGTTGGGTCCATTATTGTTTTCTGTATTTATAAATGATATTGATGATGGTATATCAAGCTTAATGTCCAAGTTTGCAGACGATATGAAGGTTGGCAGGGTTGTCAAGGACACTACTGACACTATGCTGCTGCAACCGGATCTGGAAAGATTGAGCAGGTGGGCTGAGAGGTGGCAAATGAAGTTTAACATTGACAAATGTAAAGTACTACATATGGGAAACAGCAACCCCAGAGCAATGTATCAACTCTGTGGTACTATACTGACAGTGGTAGAGAATGAAAGGGACCTGGGGATGGTTGTGCAGGCAGATATGAAGTTCTCTGAGCACTGCAGACGGGCTGCAAGGATAGCTCGTAGTGTATTGTCAATGATATATAGGAATTTTTCTAGCAGGGATAAGGAGGTGATTATTCCCTTGTATAAGGCAATGACCACACCTAGAGTACTGTACACAGGTCTGGAGGCCTCATTTCAAGAAGGATGTAGAGCTGCTGGAACGAGCACAGATAAGGGGAACAAGATTAGTGAATGGAACAAAGGGGTGCTCTTACGAAGAAAGGCTTAAGTTTTGCAAATTACAGTGTCTGGAGACTAGGCAACAGCGAGGTGATCTGATAGAGCCTTGTATAAAGCCTTGAATGGTTTGAGCATGCTCAATGCTGATGGGATTCTTCCTCTTGCTCAGAATAGTCACCTGAGAGGGCATAAATTCAAATTGAGAAAAGACAGATGTAGGATAGACGTGTGGAAATTTGCCTTTAGCCAGTGGGTGTGGTTGGTTGGTGGAACAGACTTCCATCCCTTGTCGTGGAAGGTGATAGCCTAAATAAGTTTAAGGCTCAGCTGGACAGGTATTTCGAATGAACAGAGGGGTGAAGTGGAAGTGGTTCTTTTTTATTTTTTTTTTTTTGGCTGATGCTGCATAAGCTTGCTTTCTTGCATCAAATGCCTCTACTAATGCTAATGTTAATGCAGACAAACAGGTTAATACACATCTGCAATAATCTAGACAACATAACGGAAGCAATAAAAAAACTGATAGATATTCTCATCAAGAATAATATGCCAATTACAGCAGACATCATATTAAAGCAGCCATACTTGAAGCTCAACCTACACCACCCCAACGCCAATTCCAAAAATGCGAATTTTCACTTCAACGTGAAAATTCACATTGAAGGAGGATGTAAATATGTATATAGCTATTCCCTCGGACATACACTGGCCGTTATGCCTTAGAAAAGCTATACCGGCCCTTCTCCAGAGGATAGCATTTCCTATATATTTACATTAACACACTTTTTCATTAACATACTTGTTATATTAACAAGATACAATCATACTAACACTTATTGTACTTGTATAAACACAATTTCATTTATATAGGTTCCTTCCGCCATCAAAGGCAACCCCCCCCCCCACTAACTAAAATAAAAACCCTCTCAAAGCTATCAGAACATTTGCATTGACATAGGACATATTGCCTACAGCAATTTCACCATCACACCATAGTCCATGAAAAGCGCGGTTGCGCAGTATCATTTAATCAGCACACATAAAACAACCAGAAGGCAGGAATCGATCCCTTTTCAATCTGACCACCACAATAGAAGGAAGAACCTATTCTCATTTAATCTGATACATACCCGTCAGTCTTTGTGTCGCCTATCACAATTTGCTGATTCTGACACTATTTTTACAAAATTTAAATTTAACACATATTTTACAAAATTTTAATTTAACACATTATCTTTTCTCATTTATTAGCACTTCCCAATTAATTTCTATACAATCACCTAAAAATTAAAATGAGGCAAAACTGGAATGGGGACAACAGAAATGGGTAGGTATGAGATATTCTTTTAATCTGGCTATCGGTCTGTTCAAAGCCCCCAAAGAAGTAGCAGACCGACGACCAAGTGGAAGAATGTTATTTTCATTGCTTATTATCATTTTTTATTTTCATTAATATAATTTTATATAAGCCTTCCAGGATAAAGCTAGTTTACTTTTACTAAGTTGTTAGTTTGGTCCTTATACACCTAATTCCCTACAGATAGATATCATTAAATAAAACTGACTAATATATATATATATATATATATATATATATATATATATATATATATATATAAGTTAGTAGTCATGAAGGGCAATGTGCTAAAGTTACGTTGCTAGTAACACTAATTATGGAGAACAAAGGGCGAACGGAATGGTGATCGCTATAACAGTGAACAAATAAGGGAGCATTAGCATTAGTAGAGGCATTTGATGCAAGAAAGCAAGCTTATGCAGCATCAGCCAAAAAAAAAAAAACCCACTTCCATTTCACCCCTCTGTTTGTTCAAAATACCTGTCCAGCTGAGCTTTAAACTTATTTAGGCTATCAACCTCCACTACAAGGGATGGAAGTCTGTTCCACCAACCAACCACCCGCTGGCTAAAGGCAAATTTCCGCACGTCTATCCTACATCTGTCCTTCCTCAATTTGAATTTATGCCCTCTCAGGTGATTATTCTGAGCTAGAGGAAGAATCCCATCAGCATTGAGCATGCTCAAACCATTCAAGGCTTTATACACCTCTATCAGATCACCTCGCTGGTGCCTAGTCTCCAGACACTGTAATTTGCAAAACTTAAGCCTTTCTTCGTAAGAGCACCCCTTTGTTCCATTCACTAATCTTGTTGCCCTTCTCTGTACTCGTTCCAGCAGCTCTACATCCTTCTTGATGTGAGGCCTCCAGACCTGTATACAGTACTCTAGGTGTGGCCTGACCATTGCCTTATACAAGGGAATAATCACCTCCTTATCCCTGCTGGAAAAATTCCTGTATATCATTGACAATACTCCATGAGCTACTCTTGCAGCCCGTCTGCACTGCTCAGAGAACTTCATATCTGCCTGCACAACCACCCCCAAGTCCCTTTCATTCTCTACCACTGTCAGTGTAGTACCACAGAGTTGATAAGTTGCTCTGGGGTTGCTGTTTCCCATGTGTAGTACTTTACATTTGTCAATGTTAAACTTCATTTGCCACCTCTCAGCCCATCTGCTCAACCTTTCCAGATCCTGTTGCAGCAGCATAGTGTCAGTAGTGTCCTTGACAACCCTGCCAACCTTTGTATCGTCTGCAAACTTGAACATTAAGCTTGATATACCATCATCAATATCATTTATAAATACAGAAAACAATAATGGACCCAACACTGAGCCCTGAGGGACTCCACTAATAACATTAGTCCACGATGAGCAGTGTCCATTGATTACCACTCTCTGTCTTCTCCCCCTCAATCACCCCTTTATCCATAGCAGCAATTTGCCTCCAAAGCCACACTGCTCCAATTTGTGTAGCAGTCTTCCATGTGCAACAGTATCAAAAGCCTTTCTAAGATCCAAGTATATAATATCAAAGCTATTCCCTGCATCCAGTTCTTTTGTGACTGCATCATAGTATCCAATCAAATTGGTCAGGCAAGACTTCCCCTTAACAAAACCATGCTGTGTCCGAGCTATAACTGAAGTCTTGTCTAAATGATCCTGCAGTGCTTCTTTAACCAGTGCCTCCATTAATTTTCCTGGAACAGAAGTTAAGCTCACAGGTCTATAATTACCTGTGTCAGCCTTTGATCCTCCTTTGTGAATTGGGGTCACATTTGCAAATTTCCAGTCTATGGGTACCTCCCCTGAGTCCAAGGAAGTTCTCATAATTATGGCTAAGGGTTTGCTTACTTCCTTTGCTGCCTCCTTTAATATAACTGGATAGATCCCATCCACCCCAGGTGCCTTTCTTGTGTTTATCTTCAACAGTTTCTCCTCCACTTTACTCCCAGTTATTTCAAGATTCTGTAGCTTACTGCTAGAGTTGAATACACCTCTGGCATTCCCCTCGCTGAATAACTCCTCATGTGTGAATGTCGATGCAAAATATTCATTTAGTTTGTTAGCTACCTGAGCAGGATCATCAACAGTTGACCCATCAATATCAAGTGGACCAATCTGATTCATCCCCTTCCTTCTAGAGTTTACATAAGTAAAGAACTCTTTGCTGTTTTTCTTTGCATCCCTTGCCAAGGATTTCTCATAATCTGCCTTCGCCTGCCTAACCTCCTTTGTAACTTGGTTGCATATCAACTTGTATCTATCATAGGCTTCTGTGTCATGTGTTAATTTGTAAGTATCCCATGCACTTTTCTTCTCTGCCATATGCCTCATTAGTTCATCTGACATCCATTTTAGCAGAAATAATAATAAGAATTAATAAAATAAAAATAAGGGAGCAGAGATAATAGTAAGAATTAATAAAATAAAAATATATATAAGAATAAAAATATATTAATAATAATAAGAATAACTTAATGCTGTTTGTCCTGTGATCTCTGCGCCTTTTTCAGGGGCCAGCCGCATTAAAACCAAAAAAATTCATGAAAACCATCTACTGGAAGTCTAGTTAGATGAGAACGGACATATCGTATAATGATTGACAGGAAGGTTACATGGTACGGTTGAGGTGAGAAGCGAATGTCACTCAGTAGGCATTACTAAAATCCGACTATGGTAGCATTCTATGTACTGCCGCTGCAGCATGCTAAAGGTTTACCGCAGCGAATTTCGTTTTCCCCTGAACCAACATCAATTTACAAATCTACCCTATTTATTGTAAAGTTTATGACCACTTTTAAGAAACCCATTTGGTTTTATAACTGTAATAAAAATGAAACAAAAACCGTCCTACGGGCGTCAGTGGCCACAAGTATTCACTAAAAGGATGATTAATTCCAGATGCTAATGCACAATTTGGAGGGAAGGGGACCGTATATTTGAGCGGTTGTTTAGCAGTAAATGCTTGAAAATCTTCAAAAATGTTTTTACTAATTTTTTTTAAAAATTCGTTATAGAGAGACTAACACTTCGCTATATGGGGTTAATTTTACATGTAATTTCGTTTCAAGGTGCAATGTTTTGCAAAAATATTCGTAATATAGAAAAATTTGTTAAATAGAACTTCCACCATATATATATATATATATATATATATATATATAAACGTATATATATATATTAGAATTAACATATAACATTTATGAAGCAAAGCGGAAAAATAAGCGGAAAAAGGAAAATAACAAAAGTTATAGTATGTCTAATGCTCCAAAACACGCAGTGCAGCAGTAGAGGAAGCAAAAGGATATAAATAATGTGTGGTTTGTAGAATAAATAAAGTGTCTGTGAAAATGGAAATTAAAAATACATCGGTGCCAGAACTAAGAGAAGTTTAAGGGATAGTAGAGAGTGGAAGTGAAGTAGCGGTTAAACAGGTGAAAGAATTTGAAAAACCTAATGCAAAAATAAACTGGAACTGGGTGGGGGGAAGAGAATATATAAGTAAATAAATAACTAAATAACAATATATTCAGATATGGGAGGGCAATTTTAGCAAGAGGTCGGATCAGGGGATGGCAAATATGCAACATCTTTTTTTTTTTTTTTTTTTTTTTTTTGATTTGGTAGTTGTTGGCGCATCGGCTTCTGTGGCCATATTGCACCTCCCAAGGTTTTTGCAGTACTTTGATCCAAGCCCGAGGCGGGAATCGAACCCGCGACCTTTGGGTTGCCGGGCAGGTATTTTACCCACTCGGCTAGCCCGGTCGGCTTATGCAACATCTGAATACAGGCATACCTCGGTTAACGTTACCTCTGATAACGAAGCTTCGATATAACGAAGTCCGCAATTTCAAGCCCCATTTAACATAAAAAAAATATTCCAGTTTAATCACCTGAAATCTAAACAAACTGAAGAAATTACGGAAACCTTTGGGGCTTCTCGTGGTTGGTTCGAGAAATTTAAAAAACGGGCCAGGATTCATAGTGTAAAATTAACAGGAGAAGTTGCAAGTGCAGATGTTGAAGCTGCAAATAAGTTTCCAGAAAAAACTAAAGGAAATAATTGAATGTGAAAATTTTCCACCAAATTTGGTGTTCAATGTTGATGAAAGCGGTTTGTTCTGGAAACGGCTACCAACAAAAAGCTATATTTCTATTGAAGAAAAATCAGCTGCTGGGTTCAAAGCAGCCAAAGACCGTTTAATGTTACTCTTTGGATCAAATGCCTCTGGCGATTATAAATTAAAATTGTTATTAGTTTACCATTCAGAAAATCCGAGGGCGTTAATAAGGTAACATAAAAATGAATTTACCTGTAATATGGAAAGCAAATAGAAAAGGGTGGTTTACCAAGGAGTTATTTACTGATTGGTTTGTTACCCACTTTTGTCCTGAAGTAAAACGGTATTGTCAAAAAAACAACTTTGAAGAAAAAGCTCTTTTGTTGTTAGACAATGCTCTGGGACATCCTACTGATCTTAACACGTTGGACACATGCATTCCTGTCAAAGTTGTTTCTTCCAGCAAACACAACTTCCCTGATTCAACCATTGGATCAGGGAGTAATAGCATCATTTAAAGCTTATTATCTGTGTCGAACATTAAGCAATTTAAGTGAAGTAGAGGATAAAGAGGAAATGACAGTTAAAACCTTTTGGAAAAACTACACCATTAAAATCGCAATTGAAAACATTGATAGTTCTTGGAAAGAAGTCACTAAGAAATGCTTCAATGGAGTTTGGCGCAAAATATGGCCAGAAGTTGTACTAGAAGAAGAAAATAGCATCCAAGAAATTAGAAATGAAGTTATCCAGATGGCTCAATCAATAGGTTTTGAAAATGTCGATGAAGAGGATGTTAGAAATTTATTGAATGCAGAAGATGATGGTTTTTCAGTGGACGATTTAAAAAATCTTGTTAGCAACGAAGACAAATATAATGAAGACAAAGTTAAAGAAGTTCCTGCCGAAAAAGTGTTAACAACCAAAGATTTAAAAGGTGCTTAAATGACATTGAAAACGTTTTAAATTTTTTTAGTGAAAATGACCCTGATTTCGGAAGAAGTGTTATTGTTAAGCGATCAGTGTTAAATGCAATAACTCCGTATAGGCAATTGTTAAATGAAAGAGAAAAAAAACATAAGCAATAAACTTTAGACTCATATTTTAAAATGTGATTTCACTTTGTACGTAAGTTGACTGTTTATTTCATAACTTTTCTTTGTTCGAGAAAAAAGCTTTTCATTTTCTTTACGTAGGAACGTATCACTATTCTGGCCATAGTATTTTTACCTCTGAAAACGAAGTTTCGCTTAACGAAGTAATTTCGTGGAATGCATACTATTCGTTATTCGAGGTATGCCTGTATAGTAGATGAAAATATGATACATAGCCAGGAAATTCATCAGGGGACTACTCCTGACCATGTATCAGGCACTGCGTTTCCAGACTTGTCTGTAGTATTAGTAGCTGAGGATAGGCAGGAGCGTTTGTATCACCCTCGTATTGCCTGATACATAGTCAGGAGTAGTCTCCTGATGAATTTCCTGGCTATGTATCATATATTTTCATCTACTATATTCAGATTTTGCATATTTGCCATCCTCTGATTCGACCTCTTGCTAAAATTGCCCTCTCATAACTGAATATATTGTTATTTAATTATTTATTTACTTATATATTCTCTTCCCCCCCAGTCCCAGTTCATTTTTGCACTAGGTTTTTCAAATTCTTTCACCTGTTTGACCACTACTTCACTTCCACTTTCTACTATCCCTTAAACTTCTCTTAGTTCTGGCCCCTTGTGTACTTTTATTTCCATTTTCACAGACACTTTATTTATTCTACAAACCACACATTATTTATATCCTTTTGCTTCCTCTACTGCTACACTGCACGTTTTGGAGCATTAGACATACTATAACTTTTTTCCTTTTTCTGCTTATTTTGCTTCTTAACTGTTATATATTACTAATATTTAAGTTTTAGCCTTCTGCTGCTTTGCACATTGTTACTCTTAAACAACAGCTCTTCAATAGCCACTCTGCTAAATGGTTCTGATATTTACACATCGTGCCTTATTTAATTTTTGCCTTTTTACATTATGAGTACAACAGATTTAAATACGGTGAGTCAACAGTGTCACCTCTAGTTTAACTAGAAAATGTGTTGCATTCTGTCCTACTCCTGAGGATGGTTTGTCAAATTTCACACAGAAAATCATACTTTTGGCACTGACTCGTTCAATTCCATCTTTCTTAAACACAAAAGTAATCTGCATATACTAAATCACACTCCTTCTTTCTCTAAGTGCAAGGATAAACGTTGTCTTACTTCTCCTGCCATGGATAACCCTGAAATCTCCCATTGCCTTAACTCCAACCCTTTTTGTAAAACAAAAAACGTTATATACCTCCTAACATGTAAAATTTGCAACATCAAATATGTACGACAAACATCTAATTCCATAAAAATCAGAATAAATGGACACAGATCAAAAAGTAAAAATCTTTCTTTAGGCAATAACAATGATACAGACTTTGAACTGCTCCACTTCCATCACCATAATTTTAGTAATGCTATGATTAAAATCTTAGCCATCATAGAAGATAACCACAAATTTGAATACTACGAAAGCATCTTTATGTGTATTCACAAATCACTGTATCCACATGGTTTAAACAATAAATTCTTCAATAACTGTAGCAATAGATCCTTGAACACCGAGCACTGTATCTACAAACTATTTAGCCTTAATCATATATTAAAAAACAAAATTCACAGACATGTGGTAGCAAGAAACAAAAACCATATAAAAATGTCAAATTCAACTTCTCTAATATCTTAAGTTCATGGGACCATACTACACTTGATTTGCATAATATTTACCAATTCATTTTTAGCATTAAAAAGTCTGTTCTTGAAGCTTTTGTCTCATCCAGCCAAAAATTCGAGTTTACCAATTTACAGCTTAAACACATTATTTTAGACATCAGTCTCTTTAGAAATGGAACTATTACTTCTGACTGCATTGAATATTGTAACATTATATTTCTCCATAAATGGTTTGACAATATACCTTGGTCCTCTATTCTTAACAAACACAATAACCTACTGCCTTTCAACAACCGCTATAAATTAGATATACGTCACTGTTTCAATTATGACCCTCCATTAGGTTTAAAAATCTGCAACTACAAACAACTTGCCACTAATTTAGGTAATATATCACTTACTGATCTCCCATGCCATTGCAATAATCATGTTTATGCTCCTTTTGTGGATTAACATTATGGACATATAACTTGAAATCTAAACATCATTAATGACAGCTATGAGCAAAGGGTTCAAATTCAGACCCATTAACCGAGTTAATCTTAATTCTATCAACAAAAAGCTATATCTAGACCTTATGCATTTTGCCAACAAGCTGGCTTATAAATATACCACTCCACATGAAGCATTTCAAAACTGGATAACTATTATCTATCAAGACATCAAAAAAGCTATTGCCAAGTCCTACAAACTTGACAATAACAACTACATTCCATTCTGCAATCTGAAAAAACATATTTTAGAATTACAGGACAATTTTATTATCACCCCAGTTGACAAAGCATCCAACAACTTTGCTATCTTTTGCAAACAATTCTACTTCAACCAACTAAAATCTGAAATAGAGAATAGCTCCACATATATACCGCCGTAGTTGAGTGGTCAGGCGCGCGGGTGCATAAGTACGCGTGCCTTGAGTGACCGGGGTTCAAGCCCGTGACTGCTAAATACGGTGCTGTTTCTTGTATTCTGTCTATCTTGTGAACTCCTCTGACCGTTTGGTCATCCCGGAGTATAAATAGAAAATTTATTTTTTTATATACCATGCAGTCTCAATCCTGCTTCAACAGTAAAAAAGCTTATAGCTTTACATAAAAAACTGCACACCAAAATACAAAACTCTACCCTTCCCTTCTTTTATATGATAGCCAAATTGAAAAAACAACCAGTAGGTTTCAGATTCATAACTAGTTCCAAAAAATAGCGGATGCTACCTACCCTGCAAGCAATTCTTCAGACAGCTAAAAACCATCTTCAGCAATCTTACTACTACCAGGATTATTAATAAATCTCTCTATTACTAGTATTGAAACTTTTGATTTTGCTAACTTGTTCACTTCCATCCCACTCAACCTACTGGTATTTGTGCTAAAACAATTGTTCAACAAATACTATGAGAAACTTAATATCCATGAGAGTACTTGGGACAACCTCGTCAATCTTTGCATACTCAATAACTTTATTTTCGATGGCAAGCTTGCATACAAACAAACAATTGGAGTTCTCATGGGTTCACAAGTTTCCAGCCTTGTCTCTAACTTGTTTTTACAATACTATGAGGAATTATTTTTTACCAGCAATCCCAATCATAAATTTTTAGCCTTCTGGTATGTTGATGACATCTTAGTTTTAAATTGCAACTTTGAACGCTTAGCTGCAGATATTTACCCCTCTGAACTTAAACTCAATAAAGAAAATGTTGATAATTGCACAGCCAACTTCCTTGATCTGAAAATTACACTCTGCAATGATGCAGTTCCTCATCTTATTGACATTTATGACAAAAGAAACTATTTTAACTTTGAAGTCATTTACCTCACAAATTGGCAATCTAATATTTCCAAAAAAATTCACAAAAATACCATTTGTATTCAAGTCATCAGATTAGCCAACATATGCAGTAACCATATCCTTTTCAGCAAAGCAATAAAAGTTTTTATAACAAGCTTTTAAATAACAATATATCTCTCTTTTTCATCAAATATTGTTCCAGTATAGTTTCTTCTATAATTAAAAATAAATTCAATTTCGATTTACTTGGCACCTGTCCATGTTAAAGGGATTGTACAGTTGTATATTATTTGGTGGCTTTTCCACTACTTAGTAATCACTGTTCATGACTTCCATTTAAGGTTCCTTTTCGGAATGAAATTACTGTTGCTTTACTCTAAGTTTTTTCACACGTTTAGTTTGAATTCATCCTCTCTTCTTTTTGGAATCCTGTACATATGGCTTTTTATTCCTGGACTTAAGTGTGTCTCTTCCATAGAATTTACCATTCCCTATACCATTTGCTTGTCTATACTTTTTCATTACCTTTCACCCCTTCCGCACTTCACATACATTTGTATTTATTTTAATTTACATTTTTTACACTGTGTAGGGACTACCTTGTCTACTAGTATTATGATAAAAGGTTGCATATTTCCCCCCCCTTTTCTAATACTACAGACAAGTCTGGAAATGCAGTGCTTGATACATGGTCAGGAGTAGTCCCGCTGATGAATTTCCTGGCTATGTATCATATTTTCATCTACTATATTCTGATTTTGCATATTTGCCACCCCCTGATTTGACCTCTTGCTAAAATTGCCCTCCCATATCTGAATATAGTGTTTAGTTATTTATTTACTTCTTGTGTACTTTTCACTTCCATAGACACTATTTATTCTACAAACCCCACACACACACACACACACACAATTTTCCCCCCTTTTTTCTCCCTCTACTGCTTTTTTTGCTTCTTAACAATATAATATCACAATTATACACACACATGTATATATAGTGCCAGCACCCCTTTGATTTCACATTTAAATTTGTCTTAATGGCATAAAAACATTCTTGGCTGTACCTGGTAAGCTAATGGAATTAAGTTTTCTCCTGATAAATGCTAATTTCTTATAGCATGTTTAATTATAATTTTTGACATTCCTACCTAGCATCTGCATCTAATTAATTTTAATCTTGTCCAGAATAATTAAAACAACAACAGTACAAACTGTGTGATCCTGTCATCAGGATCACACAGTTGATCTAGAAACATAACCTATAATAATTAGTTTAGTGAGTTTTTACTTTAGATGTAAGAATGTACACTTAACAACTTTACAAAAATAAACTGAGCTCTTTTTACATGTGGAGTCTCTCCTTTCATTATAACGAAACCATTTAATTTTAATCTAGTAAAATTTATGGCATATGAAAAGTTAGGTCACAGTTTACTCGATTTTTTAACAAAAATTGAAAACTAAGGAGGGAAAATAAAATCTAACTAATCCAGTTTTCCTATGACAATAATGGACAAGAAATTAAAATATTCAGCTGTTTAAGTCTGAAGAAAATTGAGTAATATTCCTGTTATTTATACCCACTCAAGGAAAAAGTTTGGCTTGAGTGTTTATAAGTTAACAGGCAAACTTTTCATACTTTTTTTTTGGCCTAATATTTATAATGACAAAATAGAGAGAACTAACCATGGTAGAACATTATGTTAAATTTGGAAAAATTGAAATTCATGACACAATAAAAAATGATAATTATTGATAATTTTTTAAAAGGTAAAAAGGTCTCAGGTGAAGCAAACCTTTGGGCTCCAGGGCTGACATACCCCTAATAATGTTGAAGCATCGGCACTAAGTTCACTGCGAGATAACTGCTGTTGAAGCCAATCTAATTCATTTTCAATGTTATCCAAATGATCTGACACCATGTTCCTGAAAAAATAGAGCAATAAACTATATTGTAAATAATAAGTTCTAAGATCAACTACATGAGAGAGGAGGGGAGAGTAAATGCTAATTTACTAAACCAATTTAGTAATTAAAATACTTCTACCTATAAACTCAATTCAATGAAAAGAATATATAAATTGAATAAGTGGAAGAAAGAAAGGACTGATCTCAAACTGAGCATCAACTTGAGTCGGATTTTTGAGATCCAGTCTAAGTGGTGGAACTAAATGACCTAATTCAAGACTTAAATCTTTCTAAGGATCAAGCTGAACTTTTGGTTTGTTCCAGATTACAAGGATGGAAAAATTCTATTAATCCAAAGGGATTTGGTGCACAGAACAATATCTTGTCTCTGTGACACAAGATACCACTTTCTGCAGTAATACTGATTACTGCACAGATGGATACTCTAAGTTACTATTTCTCAATCAATGCTCTAAGAATACTCATCACTTTGGATTTTGTGCTGGGGAATAAATTTTTACATAATTTATTTACAAATATTATTTGTATAAATATGAGTAAGATATTTCGTTTTTTTGTATATTTTATGCTAATGTAATGTTTATATACAGTAAAACACGCACACGCACACTTTTTTACATTTTACATTAAGTGCTCCACCTAAATAAGGGAATATTTTATTCCACAGTCTAAGGTTAAGAAACATTGCTGTGGGCCAAAAGCATAACTCAAGAGTGGAGGCCTTTTACAGACTTGTCAAAAAATAGTTTAAAGGCAATTCTGTTGCATAACTGAAATACCCATCCATCTATACCAACTGGATATGCTATCCTTTTGAATATAGAACTTTCAGTGTAAATACACAATTCTTTGTTCATAATAGCAAAGTACAGCAGTAGTGTGAACAGCATCGATTTAATTGTATCTCATATATCTCTCATTGTGGAGTTATACTTCTCATACTGGCATCTCTCATGTTGTGGAGTTATACCCACAACTGGCCTATCATCGGTGGGCATAACTGCCCACCGATGATAGGCCAACAAGCCTTGAAATGGTGCTGTCTGGGTGGTAATATCCACCATCGAGAATAAGTAACAATAGTCTTCTTCATTGGTGAAGTGTTACTTATTCAAAGTAGTGCAATACATGGTAACTCATTGTGAAGATAGTCACAATATGAGATAGAATTAAATCAATGCCGTTCACACTACTATTGTGGTTTGCTATTATGAACAAAGAACTGTGTATTTACACTGAAAGTTCTACAGTAAATTTCTATACTAAAGTTCTACAGTAAATTGCAAGTTTGTAGCATATTATGCCTTGTGCATTTATTTCTTATTAGTAATATCCTTTTGAATGAAAAATCTCTGAAAATATGGAATTACACAAAAAATATATAATAATAATTAATTACACAAGATAACTAGAAAGTCTTATGATCTGAAATTAATTTTCTGGGTTTACGATTTCCTTTCACAAAATTTCCTGTATAAATGGGTCAGCATAGTAAGGGTACATTATATTGTCAAGGACTAATCACCTCAATGTACAAGGTGTAATCAGAAGGGTCTGGGACTGAGATGATATGTAGGAAAATGAAGTTGAATGGCTATTTGGATGGGCCTCCTCTGAAGTATTCTCGACACTATATATACCAATTCGACCACTTCCAAAACTTCTGTGACCATTCATGACAGGCTTCTTTTGAAACAGCTAATAGTTCCAATGTTGCATTCAGAATAATTTCTTAACTCACTGCAAATCAGTAACTTTAAGGAGGCTTTAATCTTATCACAATGAAGGCACTAATTCCCTGATATCCATTTTTCTGCCCATTTTATTTGAATATCATTGCGCAATCACCACAGAACTGTTTTGTAATTTTCTTGGTTTACTATTTGACTATGTGGAATAAATTCCTAATGAACAATTCTCCACATTTCCCTGAGTCAAAATATACAATAGGCATTATCTTCAGATTTATTGAGGTTATCTTGCTTTTTCTTGGATATCAGAAAAGATAATCTTGCATTGATAGGACCAGGCCCTTGTTTCTGGGCTAGAGCTATACATCCGCAACTCTTCATCACCAGTAATGATGGAAGAAACAAAGTGTGGGTTAGTAACAGCATAATGAAAAAGAGCCTGACATGCGAGACACAAACTTGCAAATACAGAAAGAGTAGGGTGCCATCAGCAGTTAGCTTACTCAATCCATTTAAAGCCTTCAACACTTCATTCAAGTCTCCTTGCAGATGGTACTTCAGATTCTACCATTTACAGAAAAGAGGCTTTCTTGTCAAGATTATACTTTTGTGCACATCACACATCTCGGTGCTCTTCTCTGCACCGAGCCTCATTTTAGGAGGGAAGTGGATCTATTGGAGTGGGTGCAGAGAAGAGCACCAAGATGTGTGATGTGCACAAAAGTATAATCTTGCCAAGAAAGCCTTTTCTATAAATTGTAGTATCTGAAAACTATGTGCAATACCCAAACATGTGGTCTAACCATTTCCTTATACAATGGGATAATCACCTCTTTGTCCCTGCTGGATAAGCTGTTTTGGCAGCCTGCCTGCCTTGCTCAGAGAACTTCATAATCAAACTGAACAATTTTAATTATTATTTTCTTAATCATTTTGTGCATTCCCTTGGAGGTCAAATTTCTATTTTTTCCCCTATATATTTATATTTTTGTGTTTAGCACCAAAACAACTACGGCTATAGACATTAGTATATTGTGTCTGCAAATTTGTGTGTATTCTGTGTTCAATTCTGTTTGCTGGAAGAAAAACCAGAGTTTCTGTGAAAAAAAACAGTAGAACCCTCAACTGAAACTGATTAACTCAGTCACAGATTACAAAAAAACCCAATAAGATTCCTTGTTTCATTGACAGGATTTGAACGCAGGCTTTTTCCAGTGTGGGAAGAATAGTAATTATATTCACTATGCTACCCCTTCAGGGTTTTACTGTTATTAACACACCCACACATCAATTACAATGTAAAAAACTTTCAATATGAACTATAATTTCGGTTATTAAAAGAAGAGATGACCTGAGACCAGAATAAACCACTTGGTCATACCTGGAAAAGGGTTTTTTTATTTTTATTTTCTTAATACTAAAAAAATGTTAGTTATAGCTTTCCATACACTGCTTCCCTGCAGGAGATAGTTAGCATTAGCAGAGGCATTTGATGCAAGAAAGCAAGCTTATGCAGCATCAGCCAAAAAAAAAAAAAAAAAAAAAACCCACTTCCACTTCACCCCTCTGTTCGTTCAAAATACCTGTCCAGCTGAGCCTTAAACTTATTTAGGCTATCAACCTCCACCACAAGGGATGGAAGTCTGTTCCACCAACCAACCACCCGCTGGCTAAAGGCAAATTTCCGCACGTCTATCCTACATCTGTCTTTCCTTAATTTGAATTTATGCCCTCTCAGGTGATTTTTCTGGGCTAGAGGAAGAATCCCATCAGCATTGAGCATGCTTAAACCATTCAAGGCTTTATACACCTCTATCAGATCACCTCGCTGGTGCCTAGTCTCCAGACACTGTAATTTGCAAAACTTAAGCCTTTCTTCGTAAGAGCACCCCTTTGTTCCATTCACTAATCTTGTTGCCCTTCTCTGTACTCGTTCCAGCAGCTCTACATCCTTCTTGAAATGAGGTCTCCAGACCTGTATACAGTACTCTAGGTGTGGCCTGACCATCGCCTTATACAATGGAATAATCACCTCCTTATCCCTGCTGGAAAAATTCCTGTATATCATTGACAATACTCCATGAGCTACTCTTGCAGCCCGTCTGCACTGCTCAGAGAACTTCATATCTGCCTGCACAACCACCCCCAAGTCCCTTTCATTCTCTACCACTGTCAGTGTAGTACCACAGAGTTGATACGTTGCTCTGGGGTTGCTGTTTCCCATGTGTAGTACTTTACATTTATCAATGTTAAACTTCATTTGCCACCTCTCAGCCCATCTGCTGAACCTTTCCAGATCCTGTTGCAGCAGCATAGTGTCAGTAGTGTCCTTGACAACCCTGCCAACCTTTGTATCGTCTGCAAACTTGGACATTAAGCCCGATATACCATCATCAATATCATTTATAAATACAGAAAACAATAATGGACCCAACACTGAGCCCTGAGGGACTCCACTAATAACATCAGTCCACGATGAGCAGTGTCCATTGATTACCACTCTCTGTCTTCTCCCCCTCAACCACCCCTTTATCCATAGCAGCAATTTGCCTCCAATGTCACACTGCTCCAATTTGTGTAACAGTCTTCCATGTGCAACAGTATCAAAAG
Source organism: Mastigoproctus giganteus (assembly GCF_048544385.1). Taxonomy (NCBI): domain Eukaryota; kingdom Metazoa; phylum Arthropoda; class Arachnida; order Uropygi; family Thelyphonidae; genus Mastigoproctus; species Mastigoproctus giganteus. The sequence goes on from NC_143576.1 coordinate 204,329,752, forward strand.
CCTTTCTAAGATCCAAGTATATAATATCAAAGTTATTCCCTGCATCCAGTTCTTTTGTGACTGCATCATAGTATCCAATCAAGTTGGTCAGGCAAGACTTCCCCTTAACAAAACCATGCTGTGTCTGAGCTATAACTGAAGTCTTGTCTAAATGATCCTGCAGTGCTTCTTTAACCAGTGCCTCCATTAATTTTCCTGGAACAGAAGTTAAGCTCACAGGTCTATAATTACTTGTGTCAGCCTTTGATCCTCCTTTGTGAATTGGGGTCACATTTGCACATTTCCAGTCTATGGGTACCTCCCCTGAGTCCAAGGAAGCTCTCATAATTATGGCTAAGGGTTTGCTTACTTCCTTTGCTGCCTCCTTTAATATAACTGGATAGATCCCATCCACCCCAGGTGCCTTTCTTGTGTTTATCTTCAACAGTTTCTCCTCCACTTTACTCCCAGTTATTTCAAGATTCTGTAGCTTACTGCTAGAGTTGAGTACACCTCTGGCATTCCCCTCGCTGAATAACTCCTCATGTGTGAATGTTGATGCAAAATATTCATTTAGTTTGTTAGCTACCTGAGCAGGATCATCAACAATTGACCCATCAATATCAAGTGGACCAATCTGATTCATCCCCTTCCTTCTAGAGTTTACATAAGTAAAGAACTCTTTGCTGTTTTTCTTTGCATCCCTTGCCAAGGATTTCTCGTAATCTGCCTTCGCCTGCCTAACCTCCTTTGTAACTTGGTTGCATATCAACTTGTATCTATCATAGGCTTCTGTGTCATGTGTTAATTTGTATGTATCCCATGCATTTTTCTTCTCTGCCATATGCCTCATTAGTTCATCTGACATCCATTTTGGCCTAAACCTTGAACAATATTTCTTAGTTGGTATGTAAAGCCTAGTAGCTTCCAAGATAAGTTCTTTGAATGCTTCCCATTTTGAATTTGCTGTTGGTAATATCATCAGTTGGTCCCACTGTATAGAATTTAAATACTGTCTCAGTCCATCGTAGTCGCCTTTACGGAAGCAATAACCCTTCCCTTTACCCCTAATGGTAGTTACCTCTTTGAGTAAATCCCACTTCAGCACACTGTGATCACTGCCACCTAGTGGTTCATTTATCTGCAGATTCTTAATGCATGAAGAATCACTGCTGATAATCAAATCAAGAGTATTACTCCCTCTAGTTGCCTCCCGAACATGCTTATTTATTTTTATTTTCTTAATACTAAAAAAATGTTAGTTATAGCTTTCCATACACTGCTTCCCTGCAGGAGATAGTTCCCTGAACCTCTCTCCTCATAACAAAATTATCTGTTTCTATCATCTGAAATGGAGGAAGGAAGTTCAACATCTTGTTAATTCATTTGACCAGTGAGTTGCTAATTATCAGAATAAGTTAAGGTTGTGTGTTTAGGAAATTCAAAACTGGACTGATACCTACAGGATGAATGAAAGACATTTTTTCGTTATTGGTTTTCAATTTTTTTACTGGTGTGGTAAAAGCCGGTATCTGAATTTAAAGATAAGAAATAAAACTTTTGAGAATTAAAAGATAGATAATGCACTTTTATTATGAGAGTAAATTTGAAGAAGGATAATAAATATATTTAGTAAGTGATATTGAAGTTTACTAATTTTGTGCTGAGTTTATGAAACATAAGGGACAAGGAGGTGATTATCACGTTATATAAGGCAATGGTCAGGCCACACCTAGAGTACTGTGTACGGGTCTAGAGGTCTCATTTTAGGAAGGATGTAGAGTTGTTAGAACGAGTACAAAGGAGAACAACAAGATTGGTGAGGGAGAAGGGGTGCTCTTACCAAGAAAGGCTTAATTTCTGTAAATTGCAGCACCTGGGGAGTAGTAGGCACCTGTGAGGTGTATAAGGCCTTGAATGGATTAAGCAAGCTGAATGCTGATGGGATTCTTCCTCTTGCTCAGATTAAGAACCTGAGGGGGCACAGATTCAAATTGAGGAAAGACAGTTGTAGAATAGATGTGCGGAAGTTTGCCTTTAGCCAGCAGGTAGTTGATTGGTGGAACAGACTTCCATCTTTTGTTGTGAAAGTTGATAGCCTAAATAAATTTAAGGCTGAGCCGGACAGGCATTTGGAAACAATGAAGGGGTTTTTTTTTTTTTTTTTTTTGGCTGATGCTGCATAAGCCTTTACTAATGCTAATGAACCTTATTTTGTGATAAAAATATTTTAATACACAACTTTTAGATAATATTTAAAAATGTACAAATATGAAAAGAAACACTAGGTACTTCAGTAATACTGACCTGAACAATATTTTTTTTATATGCCTTTTTCAGCACCACCGAAACAACTAATTATTTCTTTTAAACTACAGGTTTCTGTTTCTTCCTCACTACCTTCAGCAGATATAATTTGTACAATTATTACATAAATACATCTTTTTTTTACAATATTCTTTCTCCAAAATCATTACATTAGCAAATTTTTTTCCAGTGTTCTTGGGAAATTGATTTAATCTCTTCATCTGTTAATTCCAACAATTTTTCCACAGGAAACATCACCACTAATTTTAAAATTTCATATAAATTGTTTTAACGATTCCTAAAAATATCAGTGGCATTGATATAACAACAATATGGGTAATCACAAAACAAAAATCTTCTTTGCATAGCCATTGTATCAAATATATATTCCTTATTTGGAGGAGTATTTCTTCTAACCAAATCTAAAAGTTCAACTTTTCTTAATGATTCACTGCAGAATACAGTGATCTTATATAACAATCCTTATTTCCTGTTTTAATATCTGATGATTTTGAAAGTTTGTTCAGCCGAACAGAATGATAAGGTGCAGCATTGATTATTATAACAGCATTTTCTAGCGGGTTATGTAAGTTTCTTTGCTGCCCATTTTTTGAATATAAGTTCATTTGACTATAATAAACTCCCCTAGTAGGATTTATAGACCAAATCAGAATTGGTAATAAATCCCCTCTCCTGCACATATAAAATAATAAGCCTTTTAGATGCATTTTTGAATTCACTGACTCCTGTAATATCTTTAGCTTGCCAACTTACTGTTAATCCAAGTTTCGTCAATGTAAACAATAGATTCCTTCATTTCTTATCTGTTTCATTTCCCATAATTACTTTGTTCTCCTAAGTATAACAATATTTCTTTCTATAAAAACTTTTCTTCTGCTTTGAGATTTCTTCCAACAAAATCAAATCTCACCCCATGAAGTTTGCTTAAAGTTTCTTTGCCAGAAAAATTTTTTTGTTTTAATACTGGAATTAATTTATGACTAATTTCAGCATTAAAATGCATATTTGGTAGATTTTTATCATAAATATATAAATCCCAGATTTTTTCCCCTTATGACATCACAATCAAATTTGTACAGAGAATAACATGAATAAATTTTTTTATAATGTTTCTTGGGCAATAAGATACTTGGTGAACATTTATCTTTGCTTGATTTGGAACCCTTTTTATGAATTCTAAAACTCCTGTTGCTATGCTAGCATCTTTTGATGCTTGTTAGATTTCTATACAGTAAACCCCCGCTATTCGCGGTTTCGCGTATTCGCGATCGCCGATTTAACATAAAATGAAACCTAAAAAAATGTGAATTTTAAAGCGCCGTGAATATTTTCCACCATAAAAAACATGGGCGTGGCTAAAATTATCTTTCCCGGTCAAAACAGCACTCAGTGGGTGGGGGGGAGAGGGGTGACAAAATCGCGAGCGTGGATGTTTCTCGCTAATCCTTGTTCAGTATGTGTTATGCGTTTGTCATGGAAGGTTTCGTCGTTTGCTTTTAATTTATATGTTTATAAATTGAATAAATTTATCAATTTATAAATTGATATGCTTACAAAAATGATAAATCTACCGTTTTGCAGTGTAAAACAGACTTTTTCGAGTGTGTTAACGGAAGAAATTGACTTTATTGTGGACAAGTTCTTTCTAACCCGTACAAAAATATGGCTACAAATAACAAGGGAAATGTGAAAAGATCAAAGAAGCTGATGACATTAGCGAATAAAATTGAGTTATTAGACAAAATTTCTAATGGTGAAAGTGTCTTCTCAGTGGCAAAACATTATAAAATCAATGAGTCAACGGTACGATCAATCAAAAAATCGGAAGAAAAAATCTGCCGTAGTGTCCGTGAAAACGAGCTAATTGTTTCAAAAATTTGTTCTGTAACTCGTGATGTTAAATTAGAAAAAAATGGAAAAAGCTTTAAATCTGTGGATAGAAGACCAAACTCAAAATAAAATTTCGTTAAGTTCACTCATCGTTCGGGAAAAGGCAAAACACCCTTATCAACACTTTAGCAAAACTGGTGATAGCACTGGCAGGATAAGTTTTTTAGCTAGCAAAGGCGCTGGTTTGAAAAATTTGTTTGAAATTTCTAATAAATATTACATTTAATATTAAATTGTTTCTTATTTTCATTTCGATGCCATATGCTTGCATTTCACTACGTACATAGTCATATTATGAAGATACATATAATACATACATAGACAAAATTTTAGACTAGTTTTTCTTATATATTTCATACTTTGGAACGGAACCCCTTTATTACTATGGGAGCCATAACTCAGTATTCGCGTTTTCGGTATTCGCGACATTTCTCAGGAACGTAACCCCCGCGAATAGCGAGGGTTTACTGTACTCAGTTTATCATTTAATACTTCATCAAAATGCTCAGTGACAATTACAATTTTCTTGTCATCTATGTACAGATTTTCCTCTTTTTCTCTTTGATACAGATGCCAGTTCATCCATTTCTATATTTTTATAATGCTGATTACTTGTGTATAATCACATGCATACAGTAACACACAAGACTGAGTTTATATCTCAAGCTATGTGAATCTTCCTACTAAATTCTAAATGCATTTGGTTTGGGCTTTTTCTTTTTGTCTAAATAACTTCTGTTAAATTTTGAACATAGCATCTACAAGAGCAACTGTAATTTTTAAAAACTTTGGAGAAAATACCAGTTGTTCAGTAGGAAAAGTGAGACTTCTTAGATAAGTGAGGGAAGGATTTTTGCAATTTAGAGACTATAATGGAAAGGAAAAACTGGAGTATAATCAGATTCAATTGATAAATTCAAAAAAAAAAAAAAAAAAAAAAAAAGACATACTATAAGAAACAGTAAAGAAAAAATTAGTATATTCTTATTTCTATACAGAAAATTAATAACTTGTTTCAATTTTAGTTCATTAAAATGGATTGTACATTTGGAAAGATCCACACTAATATTGTAAAAATAAATTGAAGTTATCATACAAAAAATGTATCTAATTTTAAATTAAGCATCTGAATCAACTAAGGGATAAATTAAACATAATTATCTTCATCAGATCAATGTGGTATTAAAACATATTATAAGAGCAAAATCCCAACCAATTTTCAATTTCCGAAGTCACAAAAGACCATGAATTTGCAACTACCGAAGACAGAATCTCTGCAATTTTTAACAAATATTATAAGCCCACCTCTACATTTAGAGTATCTTATACTCAACAAAATTACCAATCAAAATTTCAATTATTTTTCCTTCCAGCCAAGTTTTCAAAGAACTGCAGATAGCAAAGTAATTAGATAACAATTTCAGTTTCACATAACTCGCTCTTTAACTGGTGGATATTTTCACAATTTATCTGTACGAAGTTGTTACAGTCACTTTTAATGGTCCTGCCAATTAACAATCTCTTGCCAAAGTTTTCATAGTTAAAATACGTTAGATCTCAGAGTGAGACTCTTAGCTGATACTCTAGCAGGAATAGGCATAGCATTCAACTGATTAATGGACACAGGAGCGATCTCTAGAACTGAGATTTCCTCAAAAAGACTTATTTGATAATGACCGCTTTACCCAGCTTATATAGCCGTTCCTTTTCTTTGGACTAAGACAGAGAATATCTTGTTAAGTAAATGGCAGTGAGGGGACTAACTCCTTTTTTCTGTAGACAACAAAGAAGCAACTCAGATGAGTTGCAATCATAACGCTGTGCAGAAACAGATAGGCATAAACTGTCATAAGTACCATTTGAAAACAAACTAGAACAATGATTAACAGAATAATCAGAGGGTCACAAAATAAATTAAATAAATAAATAAAAGGTACACAAATATAATGTAATCAGCTAGTTTTGCAAGCAGCAGCACTACCTATGAGACATGTGAGATCTTGTTTATGAAATTCAATATAACTTGCCTAACCAAAAACTGTTCTGCTGAAAAAAAGAAATATTTCATTAACATTTGTAAAAAAATGTTAAACAAAGCTCTGTGTTATGTTAAGGTCAGAGAAAGCTTCACACCACATTAAAATCTAATCTGTAGCATTGCATCCTTCCTCTTGTGTCCCAATAGCTTTGTAGCAGGGTGCATAAGGTTTTCTATTGGATTGTTTTCTTGAAATTTTCATGTCACATTAGTTATAGGATACAATTTTCCACTGGATGCTTAACATTTCTCCATGGTGCATCCTATTATAAAATGTTCACTTTTTTTCTTATGTTCTTTATACCTATGAAAGACTGCAATGACAGTAATGTTCTCATTCTATGATAAAGATTTAACTAGAAAAAGGAAAGTGATATTTAAGGCTTAATAATATTGACTGTTTAACCTATACCTATTCAGTAGTATGTACATAGATCTAAGTCTTGGTTACTTCAAGTAACATGTCCATTAAAGATGTAGACATACCAAATAAGACTGTAATAGGTGCATTATGGCCTTAGTAACCCTTTCACCAATAAATCCAATCCAAAAAGATGTAGAAAATATTGCATAAAAAAAGGAATGGGTTTTTATTTATACAATTACAGATGATTTTTTTAAAATTCTGCTTTGACTTTTGACAATAATCCTACTTCTAGTGCAGCAATAAGTAAAAATAAGAATACATTAATATTTTAAAGCATTTATGTACAAAATTTCCATTTTTAAAAAGTTCAAAATTTTGCAAACAAAATATTTCTCACACAGTCTACCACTAACAAGAATTCTCATGAAAGTCCTACCCGCATGTGAAAAACTCACTGCTGACAGGGTTAAGTAGACAACTATAATCAAAAGCATTTAAAACAAGTAAAGCAATTTAAGAAAATTCTATTGGAATACCTTGAGAGAGAATTATCTTGTTCAGAGTTTAGTATCTGTGAAATTGTATCAGTAGCAAACTTTGTCTTATCAGAATTCTCTTCATTATCCACAGTTTTATCTTCTGTATTAGACTGTGATAGTTGTGGTAATCCAATGTGCATTTCTGGGGAATGTACCTCAAGGAGAGGAGTATTCAAGGAAACTGGATCTAGAGTGTCTGGTATGCTAATTGTTACAGCAGATGGATCGGGAGAAGATGGAGAAAATACTAAAGGTGATCCTTGCTGAGGAACAGCATCTTCTGTTCCAAGTGCCAGCATATCATCACAAGATAGGTCTGGAACACTATAATAAATTATTATAAAAAAAATATTATTATAGTAAAAAAAAAAAGGTTAAAACTTAAATTTTTTAATGAAGTGATATTGTTATCCATGATATGACTAAAATATTACTTCACACCACGCCTCTACGAACTACAAAAACTCAAATTAAGTTTTAAATTAATTCTACAAGTTGTAGAATATTTTGCATTAGTCCAAAATTATTTGGACTAACAAAATATTCTATATAGTTTCTTCAAACTTCATTTCTAAAAAACCCAAAAGTTATTAATCAGAGATCCGGGATTATGCTGGTTAAAAAACCTCAGCTGTTCATAACTGATAGAAATTACATACAACCTAGGTCAAATTAACAGTTATGCAGTCATCATAGAATGTATTTTTGTAAGGTACTAATGGTGCTATGTGAAAGGTGCTAACCATCTAGCTCACCACAAGTTGGAGTATGTTACAGGGCCTAAATGACTGCAATAAGTATAATGAACAACTATACAAAAAAAATAAGAAAGGTTAATCAGAAAGTCTTTCTAGATACTGACTGGAACTTGTGGGTTGGTCACACACACCCACACAGCAACAGAACGTTTCTGGATTTACTGGGTGAATGTGTTCTATACCAGCATGTCAGAGAGGCAAGAAGAGAAAGCAAAACTCTTACTCTCATTATCAGGTAACTCTTCATGAAAATTCAGGTAAAAAAAAAACTAGGCAGCAGCGATTATAGTATATACCGATGAGCCAAAACATTATGACTAGCGAGTCGGTATGCAAATCAAAGCAACTGCAGGTGAACTATGGCATGGGTCGGAACACTGTATAAAAAACACCTGATACTGAGCTCTGTTAATCAGTGTTACTCTTGTTCTTCAGATGAGAAAGGCAGCGGACTTGAGCGAGTTTGATAAAGGCCAAATTGTAATGGCCAGACGACTGTCAGAGCATATCTGAAATGGCGCAGCTGGTGGGGTGCTTGCGGTTAACCATGGTTAGTACCTACCGAAAGTGGTCCGAGGAGGGGAACCCACGAACCACCGGTGAGGTGTTGGACAACCATGGCTCATCAATACTCTGGTAGAGCCTTCATGAGCGAAGGCTCTACCAGATGGTATGGCAACAGTGGCGCAACTCGCTGGTAACTGGAATGCTGGTGATGGAAGTAACGTGTCACAACACACGGTACATCAAACCCTGCTGAAAATGGGGCAGCGTAGCCACTCCGAGTGCCCATGCTAACCACGGTTCACAGGCGGCAGCACCTACAATGGGCACGCGAGCATCGAAACTGGACCTTGAGTGACTGGAAGAAGGTTGTCTGGTCCAATGAATCACATTTCCTGTTGCACCATATGGACGGTATGCTAGAGTGTATTAATGTATTCTTATTTTTATTTATTGCTGCACATGGGAAAGTGATGGCGCCTGGATGCACTGTGGGATGAAAACAAGCCAGTGGTGGCAGTGTCATGCTTTGGGCGATGTTCTGCTGGGATACCCTGGGTCCAGTCATCCACGTGCTGGGCACTCCGACATCTACCACCTACCTAAACATCATTGCTGGCCAGGTACACCCTTTCATGGCAACGGTCTTCCTCTCTGGTGGTGCAGTCTTTCAGCAGGTTAATGCAACATGCGACACCGCCCGGATTGTTTGAGATTGGTTCGCGGAACATGAGGAAGACTTCCAGTTATTGCCCTGGCCTCCAAATTCCCCAGACATCGATCCCATCGAGCATCTGTGGTTTGTGTTGGAACAGCAAGTCTGATCTGCGGCGTCTCAACCACAGACCTTACAGGAGTTAAAGAATCTGCTGGTTACGTGTTGGTACCAGATACCACAAGACACATTTAGAAATCTTGTAGCATCCGTGCCTCGCTGGGTACGAGCTGTTTTGGCTGCACGTGGAGGACCAACATCATATTAGGCAGGTGGTCATAATGTTTTAGCTCATCGGTGTATTGTCGTAGGATATTAGTAGTGGCAAATGATGCAAAGAAGAAATTTTACATAGCATCAATCTCCTTTAATGATTTGTCTAATGCTTCCTTAAATTTATTAAGACTACCCACTTCCATAACGCCGACCGGGCTAGCCGAGTGGGTAAAGTACCTGCCCGGCAACCCAAAGGTCGCGGGTTCGATTCCCGCCTCGGGCTTGGATCAAAGTACTGCAAAAACCTTGGGAGGTGCAATATAGCCACAGAAGCCGATGCGCCAACAACTACCAAATCAATCAATCAACTTCCATAACACCAGGTAAGTTTGATCCAACAATCAAGTGCTCTCTGAAAGCAAATTTTCATACATCTATTCTGAAGCCATCCATTTTCAATTTATGTCCCTAAGTATGTTGTCTAAGAAATGGTAAGGATGCTTGCCATCAGCATTTAGTTTACTCAATCCATCTGGAATGAATAAAGTCTGAAATATTTCAATCAGGTCTCTTTACAGGTGCGAGTTTCGAAGTACTGCGATTTGCAAAGTGAATTCTTTTGTAGTAAGAGTACCCTTTTTGTGTTCTTGTATAATCTGGTTGCTCTTCTCTGCACCATTCAAACAGATCCAAGTTCTTAAAATATTCTAATCACATACTACTTATGAGGTATCCCAAGAGAATGTCATTTAACATATAGTTTAGGAAGATTTTATAAAAATTTCTCCAAATTAAGTAAATGTTCTACCATTTTTCAATAAAGCATTGTTTTATTATGATTACTATCAACGTGCATATACTCAAGTCCTTCACCAATCACATTAGATGCTCCACAACCTTGACAGTAGAAATGCCGAAGTCAGGGTTTCCCAAACTGTGTTCTGCGGAACACTAGTGTTCTTCTATGAGATGTGAACAAGTGTTCCATGATAATTCGTAATTAATAATTAAAAAAAAATAAAAATAAATTTTGCATATTTGTAGCATACACCATAAAAAGCATGCATAGAGGTAATACCATCTACGAAAAAGTAGCAATGTAGTGTTCTAATATGCCATTCATATGCAATTTAGCCTGGAGTACAACACAGGTTGAAGTGAACTGATATCATAACTAAACTCACTTCCTTCTATGAATATTTTTTTGATAATTATCAGTATTTTGAAATATTATTATTAAAATAAATGACCATGGATTTGTGGTTGAAAAAAAGAACTTTATAATGAGAAGCAAGTACTTCTAGTATTTGTTCGCTGTGCTGCAACTGTGCTCAATGAAAATGAATGCAATATTGTCACACTTTAAAGTGAAGATAAACAATTGGGGCTTTTTGTTCCCAAAAAATCCGAAGTGAAAAAACAAGAACCAATCAATAAAAGACCAAAACGAAAGTATGACGACAGTTATTCGAATTTCAGCTTTACAAGTGTTGGAAATAAAGATACTCTTGATGCACAGTACGTCGTATATAATAAAATATTAGCAAATAATTCTTTCTTTGGCTTCTGCCAAACTAGTGTTTCATTTTTTTTTTTTTTTTTTTTTTTGGTTTTTTTTAGGAGCATTAGCAACTAAGGCCATATTGCTCGGGGATATGCGGTGGTCATTCCCTAACCTTTCCGCATCTTCCGTATTTGGTGGTGACGCTAGTGTTTCGTAAGTGTTCTATAAATATATTGTGAGATGAAAAGTGTTAAAAACGTTTTGGAAATGCTGGCCTAAGTCATCATCCTTCTAATTCTATCTAGTTTGATAATCTGCTTTCAAAATGAAGGTGAAGATTTAAACTGTTGGTATAAGAAATTTACACACAGTCTTCAATGTATCTAGGAATAATCACCTTGGTATGTAGATGTGAGGTATGTCAGTTAGAAGATGCTTTGGGATTTTCAAATGAAGCCATAACATTTAAAAGAAACAAACTGCTTTCTACATATACAGTGCAGAAAAAAAAAAAAAAGAATTTAAATAAGACAACATGAATAAGGAAAATATTTTCGTACTTGTCTCCCTCAAAATAGTTCCCAACCGACTGAACACACTTGTTAGAGCATTTGTACATGCTTTGGAAAGACCTGAAACACTCATCTACTGTAACGTTACGTTTTTCTGAATGTCAAGCACTTATCAAATTGGCATCCTTTCAATTTCAAGTTCAACTTGGGAAACAGAAAAAAAGTCTGCTGGAGGCAAATGAGAAGGAGCATTGTTATGTTACAACTGACAACCAGACTGTCCCAAATTTAGCCACATATGCTTGATTCTTACCAACAAACATTTCAATATCTCTAAGTGGTAATTGCTAGAAACAGTCCTTTCTGGAAGGAATTTCTTGCGGACTATCCCTTTGATTAAAGAATGCAAATCAGAAATCAAAGAATGCAAAGAAAGAATCAGAATGATTTTTAATTAGCAATTTCCAGAAATAAACTTTTTTTTTTTTTTTTTTTTTTTATCTTGGTGAACTTTTTTATCACCATTCTGCACCTTGTCTTGGTTTCAGTATCATACTGGAAGAACCAACTCTTGTCCCCAGTAATACAAGAGGTGTTTGGATGCTTGTGGGCTGAGTATGAATGGTTTATTAGAAGACTCTGGTAAAATGTTATTTTCAATAGTTTTTATTAGTTTCCTTTGGATTCAATAAACTTTTTCTGATGCTGCAATGCTTTGATTCCCACTGAAAAAGTTTTCTTGGACCTCAAGGAATAAATCAACTGCAGCAATGTCAGTGAGAAAATGGATGCTGGCCAGGTATTTTTCCAAATTAGAAAATACATGAAAGTTTGATGGTGCCAGATCTGATGAATATGGGGGGATGGTACAAGATTTCAAAGCCACGGCAATGACAGACCAGTAAGCAGGCACACTGTCCTAGTGGAACAATACTCCTTTGCTTAGTTTTCCTCTGCATTTGTCTGATGTTTTCATGTGAATGTCTCAAAGTCTATGTAATATGTCCCTATGACACTATCCTTTCTGAAGGTAATCCACCAGCAATACTCCATCAGCATTCCAAAAAACCGATGCCATCACTTTGCCAGCAGAAGTGAATCGACTTGGCTTTCTTTGGAGCCATGTTTCCACTGTTTAGACTGCTCCTTTGTCTCTGGTTGAAAGTCATGGGCCCACTTCTCATTCTTGATTATAAACCTTATAAGGAAATGGAGGAGGTGGAGGTATCTGCTTGAAAACAATGCAAATGTTCACTTGGCTTGACAAACTTTGTGCGTTTTTGATCTGCTCTCAACTTTGGGATCCATCGGGCTGACACCTTTCTCATAGTGAGACCCTCTTATTACATGGTACACACATTCAGATGAGTTTCCCACGATGCTGGTACTGTACCAAATTGTCACTGATCAATCACTCATCACCAGATCATACACACTGTCAACTTCTGGAGTGATGGACATTGCAGGTCTACCAGAGTATGGAACATCTTCCAGGGTCTCCAACCCTTGTTTAAATTCTCCTGCCCACTTCTTAACCATGGAATAGGAAATAGCACTCACTCCCAATGTTTTTTTTTTTTTTTTTTTTTTGTTTTGGTAGTTGTTGGCGCATCGGCTTCTGTGGCCATATTGCACCTCCCAAGGTTTTTTGCAGTACTTTGATCCAAGCCCGAGGCGGGAATCGAACCCGCGACCTTTGGGTTGCCGGGCAGGTACTTTACCCACTCGGCTAGCCCGGTCGGCCTCCCAATGTTGTAATCATATCCTCACTTTATCTTTTGCCAATTACCTTTGACATTAGTCCCTTTATTCTCAAATATTGGATTACTGCACAGTGACATTTTGTCCATCTTTCCTCATTCACACATCTTTGTTGACTTCAGGACTTGTAATTAGATAAAGATGTTACTGAAACTGCATAAAACTTGGTAGGTTACTATTTGAAGTGTTATACATTAAGTAGAGAAATTTTTAACACTGCACCGCTACCCTTTCATACTCAGGCCACAAAATTTTGAAACCACTTTACCAATGAATTCCTGTATATCATTGACAAGACACCATGAGCTACTCTTGCAGACCGCCTGCACTGCTCAGAAAACTTCTCATCTGCCTGCACAATTACTCCAGGTCCTTTTCATTCTCTACCACTGTCAGTGTGGTACCACAGAGTTGATACTTTACTCTGGGATTACTGCTTCCCATATGTAGTACTTTACATTTCTCAATGTTAAACTTCATTTGCCACCTCTCAGCCCAGCTGCTCAACTTTTCTAGATCCTGTTGCAGCAATGTACTGTCATTAGTATCATTAACAACCCTACCAACCTTCGTATCATCTGCAACCTTGGACAGTAAGCTTGATATACCATCATTAATATCATTTATGATGGTGATGATGGTATATCAAGCGAAAGTCAGAAAACAACAATGGACCCAACACTGAACCCTGAGGGACTCCACTAATAACATTAGTCCACAAAGAGCATTGTCCATTGATTACCACTCTGTCTTCTCCCACTGAACCATTGCTTTATCCATAGCAAAAATTTGCCTCCAATGCCACACTTCTCCAAACTGCATTTCTATGCTTGTCCACAGTAGTAGAAGAAAAGTAAAAGGCCAAAAAGGAATGAAAATGAAATTAGCACTTTCTAATATGGTATGGACAAGATAGTCCCAATGCAGTGTAATTTATTTAGGTAAAAATAAGTATAGAGTTGGGATAAAAATGTTTAATATCAATATGTTTAATATAAATATGTGGAATTTAGAGTAGGATTTAATTCTGTATAGATAAGAAATCAATGTATTTTAAAAAAAAATTTGGAACAAGCAAATGGTACAAGGGTGAGGTACTAAATTGAGGATGTGGAAGGGAAAAAGGAGTAATTTTAAATAAATAAAGATGAAAAATAGCAATAGAAGTAGGGTAGTAGGAACGTTTGTTTCACCCTCGTATTGCACTAATAGTTTAACGAACAGGAAGAACTTTAGAATTAGACAGCAGAAAGATAAAAAAAGCATAGATAAAATTATTAAATAACACTAAGCTTGCTGGGGTTGTGAAGCCCAACCTTGTCTATTTTGAATTTCTTTGCAGCTTATAATTAAGTTCGCTTAGGTGCTTTAAATTGCTTTCTCATGTAGATATATTGCTCATTTGGTTAAAGACTATATGCATTCATCTACACTACTGAATTTGTGCATTTTTCTGCTCCCCGCCTTTATTTTTCCTGCCAACTCATTTTCTCTTTGCATTTCTTGAAATACTCCAGGTATCGTACATTTTCACTGTCTTATCATACTTTTGGTTTCATTTTAGATTCATTTCTCAGCATGTTTCAACACACACATTTTTCCTTTCAATACAAGCATTTGGTATTAGCTCCCTTTTATACTAATGCTTACAAATGCCAGAGCCCTTACTACAAGATTTGGCTTCACAACCCCAGCAAGCTTAGTGCAATTTAATAACTTTTTCTATGCTTTTTTATCTTTCTGCTGTCTAATTCTAAAGTTCTTCCCGTTCGTTAAACTATTAGTGCAATACAAGAGTGAAATGAACACTCCTACTATTCTACTCTATTGCTATTTTTTGCCTTGATTTATTTAAAATACTCCATTTTCCTTTCCCCATCCTCAATTTAAACCTCACCCTTATACCATTTGCTTGTTCCAAATCTATTTTTAAAATACAGTGCATTCCGGTTATTTGGGGAAGCTGTTTATTTGGGGCAAATCTTAAAAACAGAACCCAATGGAGAAAATAGCCAGGGTTTACTTCGCTTAATTTGGACAACATGCCATTTAATCGGGGCAGGAGGCCGCAGCACTTGAGATTACGTTACGATTGTCTCCAACTGTACACGTGATTCGGTCAGATTTCTGGAGGTCACATCCATAAAACAATTAGCAGTCACCTGTTTATTGGGCTTTTCTGTTAGTGCAATCTATCATAAACAGGTAGTAAACTCGATCTTATTGAATTTGTGATAATACCGACAGCTGGAATTCTGTGGGTTATTATGGTGAAATGTGTTCACACTTCCATGGAATCTTCAATCATATAAAAAAATTAATTTTCAGAATCTTCTCTTCATTCCTATTTTTAAAGCTTCGTAACTCGTTACTCCGTTCTCACTTGCACATATCATGTTACTTGCAATTTGTGTGTGCCGTGTTCTTTTTTATTGATTGCTTATCTTTTTACTGTTTTAAATTTTAACCCCCACCCACAAATGTCAGTGACCAGAAAATGTCAACTAGTTAGTATGTACATATTACAGTACGTATTAATTATTCCGATTATCACGTATCATTTAATTTTTTAATTGGTAAGGTAATAAAAGGTAAATTTGTGCTTAATATATCTTGACTTTTATAGGCTGTGGATAAATTTCCTCCTATTTTTGCTAATTAGATTTGCCGTTTAAGTGAATTAAAATTCAATTCACAAGCGTGATCACAATGGCAGCGCTTACTACACATCGTATAGTGAACAGTACTTTACATGGAGAGTCCATCGTAACATGATTTGATGGTACAGTGAACCAATTGTAAAGCGGGGTCCATTGTATTTTTAATTATTTACGTGAAAATTCGGATAACTGGGGCAGCCGCTTAATTGGGCCAAAATGCACTAGTCCTGATGTGTCCCAAATAACCGGAATCAACTGTACATTGATTTCTTATCTATACAGAATTAAATCCTACGCTAAATTCCACATATTTATATTAAACGTATTGATATTAATCATTTTTATCCCAACTCGATACTTATTTTTACCTAAATAAATTACACTGCATTGGGACTACCTTGTCCATACTGTATTAGAAAGTGCTAATTTCATTTTCATTCCTTTTTGGCCTTTCACT
This sequence comes from Mastigoproctus giganteus, assembly GCF_048544385.1. Taxonomy (NCBI): domain Eukaryota; kingdom Metazoa; phylum Arthropoda; class Arachnida; order Uropygi; family Thelyphonidae; genus Mastigoproctus; species Mastigoproctus giganteus. Next base: position 204,345,980 of record NC_143576.1, read on the forward strand.
TTTCTTCTACTACTATGGACAAGTATAGAAATGCAGTTCCTGATACACTGTCAGGTGTAGTTCCCTGATGAAATACCTGATCAATATTTATTTCTGCTGACATCAGATCAAGAATTTTTGCATTACCTATATTAGACCATTTACAAAAAATGTTCTCCCCCCCATATCTGATGACAGCTATACCATTTTTATTTTATTAGTATTTTGTTGTACTAATCCACACTTTGTTGTACTAATGTACTAAGACGGGATACACTTAAACAAAGTTGGTGCAAAATTTTTTGCCGGTATTATTGAGGATACCTTAAGGGTTCAGGGAAACTGCTAGTTAGGGGGGGGGATGTGGGTAATACTGACATGTGTTTATCTGATAATATTGGTCAAAGTAACTCTTGCACATACCTCAAGAGTTCTTATCTGTTACCCCAACTGGACATTATCTAGACATTCTGGGGGCAGAAACGTTTCAAGTGAGCGGGTAGCTAATGCCAGGGAAACAAGCTTAAAAAAAAACTTCACGGATTGTGTTAGGGTTGTTAAATATACAAGAACAGTAAGTCTTAATTGTTTATATAGTAATGTTAGAAGTTTTGTCAATAAAATGGGCGAATTCAAACTGCTGGTTAAAACAAGTAATGTGGACATAATAGGGCTTACGGAGACGTGATGCCACCCGGAAATTGGGGGTGATTTCCGGGTGGCTTGTATAATTTATTTAGGAAGGATAGGGTAGATAGAAGGGGGTTGTGCGGTAATGCTTCTTATCAGAAGCAGTCTGAGTGCGATGATAGCTTTCCCGGATTCAGACGTTTCACATGCTAGTATAGAATCTGTATGGGGTGAGATAGTTGGAAACAAAGGTATAATGCAAGTAGGAGTAATCTACAGATTACTCCTACTTGCACTACAGATTGTGTTAGGGTTGTTAAATATACAAGAACAGTAAGTCTTAATTGTTTATATAGTAATGTTAGAAGTGTTGTCAATAAAATGGGCGAATTCAAACTGCTGGTTAAAACAAGTAATGTGGACATAATAGGGCTTACGGAGACGTGATGCCACCCGGAAATTGGGGGTGATTTCCGGGTGGCTTGTATAATTTATTTAGGAAGGATAGGGTAGATAGAAAGGGGTGGTGCGGTAATGCTTCTTATCAGAAGCAGTCTGAGTGCGATGATAGCTTTCCCGGATTCAGACGTTTCACATGCTAGTATAGAATCTGTATGGGGTGAGATAGTTGGAAACAAAGGTATAATGCAAGTAGGAGTAATCTACAGACCAGGTGATTGTGAAGATTATGACAAAAGCTTCTACATGCAAATGGAATGGGCAAGTAAGCGTCGATGTCTTATTATGGGTGATTTCAATTTGCCTCTAATTGATTGGAGTAAATGGGGAACAAAATTTTTATATCAACTAGATGACTGTTATTTGTATCAACATGTCAGGGAAAGTACCAGAGAAAAGATTATCTTAGACCTCATCATCACCCATGAATCAGATGACATAACAGGGCTGACAGTAGAGGAACCAGTAGCAGGAGGTGATCACAGAGTTCTACGGTGGATGATGATGAGAGAGGTAAAAGTAGTAAAAGGCAAAGGAATGGGGTATAATTTCAGAAAAGGAAATTATGATGCCTTAAGGTGCTACATGGCCTCTAATAACTGGGGTAGATATGGCACAGAGAATGAATACAATTGAACTGTGGTATGCTTTTAAAACATTAATCACAGATGCCTTGAATGCGTATTTATCATTAAAAGAAAATACTCCACAAGGAGGTTTCCAAGTTGGATGAATAGTGAAGTTGCAATGTTACTTGAGCAGAAAAAGGTGGCATGGAAAGGTTACAGAGCAATAAAAAGTACTGAAGCCTATAACAGCTACAAGATGATTGTAATAGAGCTACAGAAAAGGTTCGACAGGCAAAGGCAGTTTATGAGAAAGCACTAGCAAACAGAGCAAAGAGGGGAGATAAGGAATTCTTCACATACATAAATGACAAGAACAGGACAAACCAGATCGGACCTTTACGTAAAGGAAAGGGGATAGTATTAAATACGCCAGCTGCCGTTGCAGATGAACTCAACAGTTATTTTGCATCGATATTTACAAATGAAAAACCTTTTGTGGCAATGGGAAATTGTGGGAGCGAAGTTGAAAAATATGTAATTAATGATATTGAAATTTTGCAAGATTATTTAATGAAAAAACTTTCAAGCCTACAGGCCAGTACGGCTCCTGCAGTTGATGGAATATACCCTATAATCTTAAGGGAGGCGGCAAGTGAGTGAATTGACCCATTGAGGCTAATTATGCAAGCATCACTAGACTCTGGAGAGATTCCCTTGGATTGGAAAAGTGCCAATGTATCTTCCATACATAAGGGTGGCTCTAAGAGTGAAGTGGGAAATTATTGACCTGTCAGTCTGACTTCAGTGGTAGGGAAAATCATAGAGGCAATGATCAAGGGTGGAATTCAGGATCATTTGGATAGAACTGAAATTCTCAAGGATACTCAGCATGGTTTTGTAAAGAGAAAATCATGTTTAACAAATCTGGTTCGCTATTTTGAAAGGGTCACTCACAAGCTGGATTTAGGGAATAATTTCAACATTGTTTATTTAGATTTCAGCAAAGCTTTTGACTCAGTCCCACATGAGCTGGAACAGGTTGAAATCACTGGGAAAATTCTTAGATGGATAGCAGAATGGCTTCAGGGCAGGAGGCAGAGGGTTGTGATAAATGGCTATTCCTCAGATTGGGTTGATGTAAGAAGTGTGGTTCCCCAAGGATCAGTATTAGGACCACTGTTGTTTTTAATTTTCATAAACGACATCAATGAAGGGATAGAGGGCATGATGTCTAAATTTGCAGATGTAAAAATTGGTAGAGTAGTTAATGATCACTGTCAAGCTGAGCTTCTTCAGAGAGACCTAGATAGACTTCAGGAATGGTAAGAAAAATGGCAGCTATGCTTTAATCCAACAAAGTGTAAGGTATTACATCTGGGAAACAGTAATCCCAAAATAACTTATTCACTTGGTGGAGTTCAACTAAACCCAGTACTGGAGGAAAGAGACTTGGGTGTTATGATATGGTCAGACATGAAATTCTCTGAGCATTGTAAACAGGTTGCAAGGAAGGCCCATTGTGTCCTATCGATGATCTATCGAACTTTTGCAAGTAGAGATAGGGACATGATAATCCCATTATATAAGGCTTTTGTTAGACCACACTTGGAATACTGTGTTCAAGTATGGAGACCGCACCTAAAGAAAGACATCGAGCTTCTTGAAAGGGTGCAAATAAGGGTACTCGCCTGGTGAGATCGGCAAAAGGGCATCCTTATGAAGAAAGACTTCGAATATGTGGGTTGCAGAGTTTGGAAACTAGACACCTTAGAGGAGATTTGATTGAGGTGTTTAAGGCTCTGAGAGGCATCAGTAAAATTAATGAGGATGAAATTTTCAAGATTATAAATGATGCTAGAACTAGGGGACATAAATTCAAGTTACGGGGGGAAATGTTTAGATTGGACTGCAGGAAGTTTTATTTTAGCTAGCGAGTTATAAATTACTGGAATAAGTTGCCTACATGGGTGGTAGAAGCTGACAGTTTGAGGAAATTCAAAGGTCAGCTGGATAGTACCTTTGGGTGAGGGAAGCACATAGGATGATAGGTTTCATTTCCTTTTCTTTTATTAATAATTATTATTTATTTTTTTATTTTATTATCATTGTTTTATTCGGATTTTTTTTTTTTTTTTTTTTGGCTGGTGCAGCATAAGCCATAGGCTTTCTTGCACCATGCGGCCATTACTAATACTAATATTAATATAAGAGAGCATATAGAGCCTGCCTGATAAGGTACTTGATCCTCAACGTAGGAGGGAGGGACCAATTTGCAGCTAAATTGGAATGTCTTGGATGCTATCCGTAATCTTGTTATTGCTTGGGACAAGTGTAATAATCAACTGTTTCAGAAAGAGTGGATTTGGAGGTAATATCATTGAAAAACATGGTCCAGCAGACAAATGTGATAGCAACATTGAGGAATGGGGGAATTTGTTGGGGCATATGGAAAACAATGATGTTTTTGTTACCAGCAACAGCGAAAGTGAAGAAGCGCGCACACACTGCTATCTAAAAAAGATGCCCAAAATGCATTGAGCATAATAGAGAATGTGATGGCCTGCAGTACCATTGATAAAGAAACAACTATTGCATTTGATAATGTCTGTGCTGCAGTTAAAAATGCACGCACAACAAAAACTTTTCAAAGAACATTGGATTCTTTCTTTAAATTAGATTAATTTATCAAAAAGTTAATGGATTGTATGTCTCCTTTTATATTAAGATTAATTCTTTTTACTGTGATACTAAAATATTGTATACATCAAAATATATATTGTGCAATATTTTCATTTCTGTTAATTGCTTTTCTTTATCTTACAAACAAAAATAAAATCTTTGAAGAGTGTTCTTATTACTGTATTGTTAGACAAGGATTTTGTTTTTATTATTTTTATAATTTTATTTTATCAATTGAAATTAATTAATTTATTATTATTATTCTTAGATATATATAGTATGAGCAAAAAAAAAAAAAAAAAAAAGTAAAATTTTGACACTTTTGGGAGGACTCATTACTATAAACCTCGTTATTACAAAACACGAAAATTTAGGTCCCTTGAACTTTGTATTAACAAGATTTGACTATGTATGTATATATATATATATATATATATTTTTTTTTTTTTTTTGCTGTTTCACTATTACAACATCTAATGCTGAACAACATGCCAGCATCATTAGCACAACTCAAAGGATTATATTGAATGATAAGTGCAAATAAACATTCAATGCATACAGCAGAATCATCATCACTGAGAACTGCTACACCTATTTTTGCATTCCTTTCTACAACAGTGAATGTTGACTTTATGCTTATTTGTTTGCAAATGTCTGATTATACTGACTTTCCAGCCACTTGAAACTGAAAACTCACATCTACATATAGCACAAAAACAAATAATTCAGTGGGACAAAAACCACAGAAAGCTCATATCCAGAAATTCAAACATAGAACAATATTGAAGGATTCTGCCATCTGACTAGTACATGAACTAATGATCTAGACCAGGGGTGGCCAACTTAATTTGTGATGCGATCTACTTTTTTTCTTCAAAATGTGCCATGGTCTACCACTCAAAAATTTCATTGCACATAGTTAAAAAAGTTAATCAACACATTGAAAAATGTTGTTTGTAAATTTTAAAATTAATTACAATTCAGAATTCTTATTTTAATTTATTTATTTTATCTTATTTAAATTCATACGTATTTAAATTTTTAGTTTATGTGAAGTTTAGTTTTTGTCTTCATGTCCTTTAAACATCGGGGATATACTGTGATAAGGCCAACCATAAAGAATCTTCTGTATGCAAGTCCGTAAAGATGAAGAATTGCTGTACATAAGAGTACAGTGATTTTTTATCTTTGTTTCAAATACAAAAAGGCCGATTCACATAGATATGTGAAACCAAAACAGGAATTTAAAAGTTCACTGCATTTTTTTTTACGACTGGGTACTTTTCTTGGCAAACATTTTTCCAAAAGTCTTCTTCTGATGATCTGGCTTTTAGGAAAATATCATTTTGCAATGTAATAATTTCATTTTCAAGTAATATTTCTCCATATGAAAAATCTCAGCGATTTTTTTTCTGCAATTTGTTTCGTATCTAAGTTGACATTAAATGGATAAGAAATATAGTAAACAATATCTTCAATTGTTTAAAATCACTGAATCTGGTTTCAAAATCACCCATAACTTTCTCAATTTTAGAAACATATTTCTCACTATTAAATTCAAAAACAGGATATTTTGCAAATGATCTTGCATATTTGCAAAATGATCGAATTTGTTTCCTTTGAGATCCTTAGCCATTGCCAAAAATTAATATTTATATGCAGAAATACTACTAATCATGTCACTCCCATTTTTATTTTTTACTTGTAATTCCAAATTCAGATCACTTAATTTACTGGTAAAATCTGCCAAAAAACAACAGATCACACAACCACTCCGTATCTTTTAGCTGCTGATAATCATCTCCCCTTTGATCAACAATTTTTTTTTAATTTCATTCAGCAAATTTCGAAATCTCTGTAGAAACTTACTCTGACTCAGCCACCTCACATCTGTGTGTAATATCAGATCTGGTTCATTTTCATTGAGTTGCATTTTGAAAAGACTCCTTCGAAGAGATTGTCCTCTGATGGAATTCACGATTTTGAAAGCTATGTTTATAACACTTTTAGTATTTAATCTTTTGCTGTCTAACGCTTGTTAGTGGATGATACAATGGAATGGTAACTCAAAAAATCTGGGAATTCATCATCCTTTTGGCACAATGCGATGAATCTGTTAAGATTCCCTGTCATTGCTTTGGCTCCATCTGTTGTTATTGATACGAGCTTAAATAGTGGTAATTTAATTTTTTCAATAAAATTTTTAAATGCATTAAATATATCAAGACCCTAGTTATTTTAACAAAACCAAACCAAGCATTTCTTCTCATCGAAAATCAAATGAACAAAAAAAAATAATTGAGCAGTGTCACTGAGGTCTGTAGATTCATCCAGTTGTAAAGAAACAGACACACAATTAGCAATATGAACACACAATTGTTCGCTCACATTTTTACTTATTTTTTCGATGCATCACATTACAATATTTCGAGATAATTGCAGACCTTGAAGAGCATTTTTAATTTCATTTTTGTTCATAAAATTTTCAAAAAGCCAATCTGTTATTTCTAAAAATGCGTATTTGATGAATTGACCATCAGAATATGGTTTGCATTTTTTTTGCAGGAAGACGACTCACTTTAAATGATGCTACAGTTACTGTTTTAGATTGTAAATTAGGAGTCATGAAGAAATTTTGTTGTGTGAATAATCTGGATTTAAGATCTTTTAATTTATTTTTTCTAGTCACTATTAGGCAGAAAATCCGATTGGTATTCACCATGGAGTGCGCTGAAGTGCCTTTCTAAATTTCCTTTTTTGGATATAGCCATGGAAGCATTGCAAATTAAACAATAACAGTTTTATTTTATCATTACAAAAAAGTATTCTAGATCTCACTCTTGATGAAAATAAGTTTTACTGTTTTTTGTAGTATTCGTTTTAAATGAAAGGGTATTAAATTAGCGTATAAGTACTGTCCAGTTATTAATATTAAGTAAACTAAATAAGAATTCAACACATACATTATGCTCTCCACAACGTAACTGCGTGAATTTTCACTAGACAAGCCTAGACTAGCTTTCACTAGACTAGCTGCACAGCAACAAGAGTAGTCACGTAGTTCAATGGATTTGTAATAAGCATATGAAGTTGGGCGCATAATAATAATATTTAGACTAATCTATTTTTTTATATATATTTAAAATTCGTCGTGATCAACCCAAATTAAAGCCTCGATTGAGTGGTAGATCGCGATCGACTTGTTGGCCACCCCTGATCTAGACTGTCTTCAATAAGTCTATGATAGAAAAAAAGTTTTCTAGTGTTGAAACAAACAAGAAAGGAGACAAAAGAGAAAAATGCAACATGCTCATTATGTTTACTTAAAGTCATATTGTGTTATTAACATTATGTATGCACCAATTGCTGGTGTAAACTTTCTAACTACTAGTCACTGGTGTTTTTTTACCAAGTTTAAAATACATAGACTTACAAGGTTATAATGCTACTTTTAAATTACCATATAAACAACGAGAGCAATGCTATTTATTAATCATCCCACAAACATTCAACGTGATTGCTGTTGGGGGAATTTGGAAACAAGAGGAGTAGACAAAATACTTGCATATGATCCCCAAACTATTCCTGCACAATGCAAGCATTGTAACATGTGTTGTCTCATTGAAAGAGTCCAGTGCCATCTGGATAAGTGATCACCATACAGGCAAACATGGTCTGAAATAATGCCAGGTACAATCTGGCAGTGTGGGTCAGTGTGGGTACATTCAGTGGGGATAAGGTGACATTCATGAAAACATTTCCCCCAAACCATGATACCACGTTTTTGTTCAACCATGCAGTCTGGTTGCAGTTGTTCACCTGCTTGCTTTCAAATATACACCTGTCCATTAGCATGATGGAAACAGAACTTTGAATTGTCAGACAAAATGTCTAAGGTTGGTGCTCCCTTGCCCACTGTAGGCAGCAGTCCTTCTTTTGAGGATTTGTGTGCTGTCCTGGAGCAAGGGACTCTTGCTCTTCATGTAGATATTCTGCCAGAACCAACTGATATCCATGAGTTTTTTGGAAGGTTTTCTGAATATGTAACTCGTGGGGAAGGTGTGATGGCCCATCCCTACCACGAGACTAAATGGTTACTCTCTGTCTGACTGACTTATTTTATTTGAATTGACCCAGGTGGGGGTCTCTGTATTTTGTGTTAGCATTTTAATAAACTACTAGATATTTGATTTTGTTCACCAAGTACAGATGAGAATTAGTCACAACTGGACAAAAGCACGAGTGGCAACAAAGATTTCAATCAAATGAAATGAAATGCAGGCAGAGGAGTCAATGATGGTTGGTCAAAATGGGTACATGCATGGGTCACCTATTCTGTAAGCTTATTTGCAAAAGTGTCTGCTAGATGTTGCGCTCAGAAACATTTCTGTGTCCTGGTTGTTGTTTGCCATTAATTGAAGGACCATGAGCAATCTGTTGTCCTAGACAGCATGAGTGAACTGTCATTCACCTCGACTGCCAACCAATATGGTCTCCTCAGCCCAGCACGTTGGGTGGATGTTTCCCTCTTCAAACCATTCCCACCACACCTTCACACTACGGTGGCCCTCAAACACTTAACAATGCCCATAGTTGTCAAGGTGCTAGCTGCTGCCGTCCTAGTGCCACAAATCCTTTTCCATTCAATCTCCATCAAGTCCTTCCCTTTACCCATTGGACAGGCTTTGCACTGACAAACTGACAGGCACCACCTATGCCATCACTATATATGCTGCTCCAGCCTGTGATGTCTCTCCTAGATGCTGTGGGATGCATTCACTCGTGGAGACAGAGGTGGTCATAATATTTTAGCTCATGAGCGTAAGTGTTTAAAAAATACAAAGCCTCTGATTGCTGCTAAAATACTGACACTAGAGAAAAGCTGATGATATTGTTGATTCAACAGAAATACACATAAGAAGCAGTTAAAAATAAACAAACTTTTGTTAAATAGTGTAAAATTTGAGCGAAGTAACAAGAAATTTAAACTTAATGTATTTTAACACAACTAAAGATATATAACCTACGAATCTGTTTCTATTCAATATCATTGGAACATATTTAAAAAAGTCTGTATTAACTTGAGTGTTAAGACCAAAGTATTTACTCACAGTAGCTGAAATCTCTGTGGGCCACAAAATAATAAAGGAAAACATAAGATGCTATATCTCTAGATGAGGATGCAATAAAATAAGAACATCAGAGTGCAACTGGAGAAGAAGTATAGATTAACAGAAGTTGTAGCCAACAGCTCTGGCAAAAGACGAGAGAGAGAGAGAGAGAGAGAGAGAGAGAGAGAGATTATCATTTGAACAAAGCATGGTCATTACCCTTGGCCTTTCATTAATAACTTGTTTACAACTGTTGCAACCTTTACTGAAGGTAGAAAATAAAGCTAGAAATTTGGATACAACTCAACTGCAACATGCTATATTGTTAACAGGCATGGCACATTTATTGCAAAATTACAGTTTAAAACAAGGATGAGAGCTTTAGGGTGGAGTGAGAAAAAGGATTTCGTCCCCACAAGTTTAATTTCACTGACATGATTCGGAAAAATATTAGGATCAGAAGATTCAAAAATAGTAGTCTGCACAACGAAAAGAAGAACAGGTGACATGAAACTGAGAATGGTCACAAGACAGATGGACTATTGGAGAAGAGACCATCACTCACTAAGTCCTGATCTCAAGTACCTAGCAAAAAACTAATATTACCAGTGTAATCTGAAGGACTGTTGATGAAGAAAATGGATCAAGTGTATGGTTAGGAATGTCTGGTAGTCTATGTAATAAACAAGTTGTGAAGATTATTAATAACAGCAGATTCCTTGGCATCTTTACAAGATGGGTCAGTACAACTAAAAACTTAGAATCAATTGGAGTTCTGAATATTAAAATCACCAAGGAAAAATTAGTTAAGGTGTGTTAGATTTGAGAAGCCTTGAATGGTTTGAGCAGGCTCAATGCTGATGGGATTCTTCCTCTTGCTCAGATTACAAACCTGATGGGCATAAATTGAAATTGAGGAAAGACAGTTGTAGAACAGATGTGTGGAAATTTTGCCTTTAGCCAGTGGATAGTTGATTGCTGGAACAAACTTACAACCTTCCATCTGTAGTTGCGGAAGTTGATAGCTTAAATAAATTCAAGGAAGAAATGGACAAACTTCTGGAGCGAATGGATGGATGAAATGGAAAGTGTGGATTTTGTCATCATATACCTCTACTAATGCTAATTCCCACAGTAAGAGGCCTAAAAAGGCCACAAATGCATCCTTTAAACCTTTGCAGTCTGATGTCACATCCACTGAACCCGCTGCAGTTTCTGTTAACAGAAACTGTTTTCTATAATGCTTGCACAATTACTGTACTACCATCTGTTTATATTTCATATAAACAACCTAAAAAGCTAAACTGATGTTTACATTCAATTGTTAACAGTAGGCAGAACTTTTTTTTTTCAGTTTTCTTTCAGTTGGATGTCGTGGCACTGCAAAGGACAGCATTTCCAATTATAAATTTTTCCCCCCTGCTGCACTGCTCAATTATTGTACTGAATATCATTTATACTACATATAAACAATTTCAAACATTAAATCTGTGTTTATATTCAATTATTAATGGCAGACAGTTTTTTGGTCCTCCTCAATTCTGATGTGAAATCCTACATGCCTATCAGTCATTCTCGATTATAACCTTTGTTTTCCAACTGTACTGCCATCCATTTACAGTGCATATAAATGAACTAAAAACTAAATTGATGTTTATGCTTAATTGTTAAATAGCATGTGGCATTTTAAGTGTAGAAGTCACCAGCTCTGTCAGGTCACCCCTGAGGTGTCTAGGCTCTGGCAGTCCACAAATGTTCCTCATAGGGACAACCCTAAGACTTCCAGCCGATCTAGTTGGCTTTCTTTAGATCCTCTCTAAAAGTCCTGTCTTTTTTTTTTTTTTTTTATGTGAAGCCTCCAGATCTGAATATAATATTCTAAATGTAACCCATCAATATTGATAAAGGTATACACAGAAAGGGGTCTGACAACATTAAATCCTGAGTGACCCTGATCACCACATTATTCTACTCTAAAGAATGCCCACTGATTGCCATCCTCTGCCACCATTTATTCACTAGCCCCCGTTCTACTTAAGGATCTCCCAGGCATGCTCCAGTTTGTACAATAGCCTCTCATGGAGGCTAATTCAAAAGCTTTACTAAAATTTAGGTATACAATATCAAAATTGTTTCAGTATCTAAATGCTTGATGCCTTCACACAATAATTAACCAGATTTGTCAATTTGTCAGGAAAGACTTTCCTTTCACAAATATGGCACCTCCATATTTGCTTGTAATTCTGATATGTGGCAGTATCATGTGATAACTATAACTATCAAATGATGGAAGCATACCCACTAGCTTACCATATTATTTGTACAAGGAATTTTTTTTGCTGCCTTAAAAGTTTACACATTTAACATAGGATATATGGTTCTTCCTACCAACTTCACTTTACACAGCACATTTTTATACACAAAAATTCAACAGTGTGGCACTGCAGTACCAATTATAACATTTATACAGACTGATTTCCACTACCCCAACAGGGCACTCTGGTTTATTACCTACCAACAGTAAATTGACCAATGGAATACTAATAATTTATACACTGTTGCATATTCCTTTCTAATGATGATGCAGCAGCATTACAAGTAGTAAGCCAGCTGTATTTATTATCCTCAATGTTCTACTATAATAAGAGATCAAAGTAAATAGCACTAAGATAGGCCACTGTAGCTGAGTAGTCAAGTGAAAGGGTACAGAAGTACACGTGCTTTGAGTGACCATGGTTCAAGCATGCATGACTACTGAACATGAGCAACATTCTTGTATCTCTCTATCTTGTGAGATATGATCATCCTGTAATATAAATAAATTTAATTATATAAATAAATTATTACCTTGGCTGTAGAGAATCCAATATAGTAAGTGGCTCCAATTCCTCCCCAGGATTTAGTGGACTATCAAGCATTGGAACAACATGGCTGTCAATTTTCATATTAGATCCAGTGGCAGAAATAGTGTTGGCACCAACTAGCGGAGATAATGTCCGGTTTGTGCTTTCAGGTTCTTTCCAAATTTCAGGATTGTCAATTGAATCTGTTACATCATGTATGACAGGACCACTTGTTGATGAGAGCGGTATAGGTGAACCCTAAGAATAGCAAAGAAAATATTCACAATTCAAAAAATTCAACTGTTTACTTAATTTATCCCAAATATGAATATAATACGAGAAGTGAATGAAGATAGAGAACCTGGGCACTTTATTATCACCATGTAGGTTTTGGCTATATGCATAAATCTATTAAAAAAATTATATCAAAATCAAAGAAATTTCCTGACCTTTGTGACGTGCAGGAAAATCAAGCACCATGACCAGAGTAGTGTGCAAATTAATTCACTGGCAATAGGGAGTAGCCAGGATCTCGTAGACTTCCAAAGAGTTATCACTGTCAATGCACATTTAGCATGTGTTACTGCACAGAAGGCTTTCAACATGAGATTAATTAATCATAAACAAATTAACATTAAGCCTCCACTATATGATTGGTCTGATGTAGCCGAGTGCTCAGGAGCACAAGTACAGTAGCACACACTCTGAGTAGACCGGAGTACAAGCCTATGACTACTAAATAAGGCTAAAATTTGCATTGATTAACTTATTGTAAACTCCATCGACCTGTGGTTGTGCGAGAGTATAACCAAGAACATTGTCATACAAGTGAAACCTTAAATTGTAAGGCATGCAGTTAAGTTGAATTGAAAGAAATTCAATTTGTCATTATCATTAAAGAAGGAAAATTATAATTATAAGCTTGAAATATGTAACCAATCTATTGAAGATATTTATTGTTTGTCATATATTGTCAAACAATATATACTGTATATTGTTCGTCACATGGATTCCCTTATGAAATCTTATGAGCAGTAAACAGTGAGGTCACAAGGAAGCACCACAGTAAGTACAGGAGAGTTACAGAAAAAGACTCAGAAATTAATGGTTAAAAAGGTGTTAATTAAGCTTAATAAAGTGTATAAAGGAGAATGAGCCTATGGTACTGGATTCCATGATTTAAGAGAATAATACACCAAACACAGTGGAGACAGTAACTAGATTTTAATAACTAAGTTAAGTAGCTTTCAGTGTAACGAACTCCTTCTTCAGCAAGTGAAAATAAATGCATACAGAATACTTTTTTTTTTTCTTTTTTTTTTATGTGAACCCCAAACACGAGAGGTATTAGAGCCTAAAGTACTTAGTACCCTGCTTGGGTTGGAGGCTGAGAAGACGAAAGAAGATATTTGTTGACATTGGACTTGAACTTCCGTAGATTGTAATTTTCAGGAAATACGTATGAAGGAAGGTTGTTCCAGAAAATGGCAGTTGAATGAATAAATGAGGAAGATGAAAAGTTGGACAGTAAATGGATGTTGGCTGGTGGCTGCACGTGTTCAGACTGTTTTGAAAGAAAGAGCGGGAATTATAGAAGCCAGTTCAGAAGACAGTGCCAATGGAAGTATCTGTAGAAGAGGCATGCAGCAGAAACAGTGCGTCTATGAGAAAGCGAGTGGAGAGACTCTGTTAGAGATGAATCATTGATTAACCTAACTGCCCTCTTCTGAATGGAATCAAGAAGCCTGAGAGAGGTTTTGGGGGCATCACTCCAGATGTGGGAACAATATTCCATGGCAGGGCGGATTTGCGATTTATACAGAGTGAGCAGCTGTTTGGAAGAAAAGTAACGCCGAGAGCGAAAGAGAAAACCAAGTTTTTTAGATGCAGAGGAAGCAATATTTGTAATGTGCTTGTGCCAAGAGAGATTAGAAGTCAGGGTAATCCCCAAAAGAGATCTATCATTTTGCCTAGAAATCGGAGTGTCACTAAAGATAAGCATAGGAGCAGAAGAATCCATTTTGCGAGATATAAGACAAGATTGAGTTTTAGAAGGATTGAAATCAACTAAGCTGTCTTTGCCCCACTGGAGAATTACCTGAAGATCGGCATTTAAGGAATTGGTAGCAGATTTGAGAAGTTGAAGCTGATTGAGCAGGACAAGGTTTCTCAAAATGGAAAGTTGAATGCAATGTGCTTTCATCGGCAAAACTATGGATAGGATTTCCAGTCAATGGAAGAAGGTCATTGATATACAAGAGAAAAAAAGAGTGGGGGAAAGAACTGAACCTTGGGGGACACTGGCATTAGTGGAAAAGTTAGAAGACAGAGAGCCATCTACCATCACCCTCAGTGAGCGATCAGAGAGAAAACTGGATAACCAATTACTAAAAACAGTTGGCAAACCATAATATGGAAGCTTGTTTACAAGACCTTTATGCCAAACACCATCAAAAGCCTTTGAGATGTCAAGAACAACTACTTGTGTTTCACCGAACCTTTCCATTGAATTAGTCCATAAATGGGTAACATAAGCCAGAATATCACCAGTAGATCGACACTGACGGAATCCATACTGGCGATCATTGATCAGACGGAAGGTTTCTAGGTAGTTTAAGAGTTGGCAGTTAATTGATTTCTCCATTACTTTAGAAAGAGTAGAAGTAATTGCAATGGGACTATAATTGGATGGGAGGAATTTGTCACCCTTTTTAGGAACTGGCTGGATATGAGCAAATTTCCAAGCAGAAGGAAAAACACCTTTGGAATAAGAAAGTGAAAAAAAGGCAGCAAAGAATAGGAGTAAGTTCAGGAGCACAGGTTTTGAGAACAAGTGGAGAAATACCATCGGGACCTGGAGCTTTCTTAGCATCAAGATTCGTCAAAATCCTTCTGACATCCATTTGACGGAAGACCACAGGAGGCATTGAATGGAGCGTGTTGGGAATGGTGGGAGGTGTTTTACCAAGATCATTAACACATGAGTTGGAAGAAAAATGGGATGCTAGCAAGTCAGCTTTATCCTTGGCTGAAATGACAACAGAACCTTCTGGTTTGGACAGAGGTGGGAGCAGATATGGGCAAAAGTTGCGGCCAATAGCTTTGGCAAGAGACCAGAATGCTCAGCTACCATTAGGGCAAGAAGCAAGTTTTCTACTCTTAGCCTGTTCAAACTCTAGTTTGGACTGATTAATAACTGCTTTACAATTGTTGCAAGCTTTGGTGTAGGCAGAAAATGAAACTGAAGAATTAGAAACAAGCCAATTACGATGTGCAACATTCTTCTCTTGGACAGCCTTAGCACATTTATTCGAAAACCAAGGTTTAGATAAAGGACGAGATTTTAAAGTGGAGTGTGGGATAAAGGATTCCATTCCTGCAAGAATAATTTCATTGACGTCAGAAGTTTTGAAACAGTAATCCGACCAAGGAAAAGAAGAAAAGAAGTCTCGCAGGTCATCCCATTTTAACTTTACAATAAATAGGGTAGATTTGTAAATTGATGTTGGCTCACGGGAAAATGAAATTTGCTGCGGTAAACCTTTAGCGTGCTGCGGCAGCAATACATAAATGCTACCATAGTTGGTTTTTAGTAACACCTACTGAGTGACATTCGCTTCTCACCTCAACCGTACCATGTGACCTTACTGTCAATCATATGATATGTCCATTCTCGTCTAACTGGACTTCCTGTAGATGGTTTTCATGAATTTTTTTTTTTTTTTTTTTTGAATTTTGTTCTTTTAGAACAATTTGTCATAAATCACACAGGCTATATGCTCTTGTATTTTTTTTTTTTTTTTTTCTGAAAAGTAACATACAGCATACATTAACCATAAATTTCCTTTCGTGTATATATGAATGAAAGCAGAATAAAAGAAATTCACAAAGTCTTATATTTCTTCAAAGTGATTGATAGGAGAGGTCACGTGATACTGTTGAATTGGCACCCGCGTGTCACCTAGTACCGTCTACCGAGGAGAAGAGCGGGAACGCAGTGAGTGGGCGGAGTCACAATCCGTCAATCACTGCTTTTCCCCCTCTTCTCCTTGCCGCCATTTTGAAGGGTGCACCATCAATTAAATCTTTACTGGGTTTCTTCTTCCCGTAGCCAGTCTCTGATTGTTTTCTCAGTTGGAGGCGGCCCAAACGTACATTCAGCAGCACGATTTCCATTCACTTTTGCAAACTGGATCACTTTTAACTTGAATTCAGCACTGTACGAAAATATTTTCTGAGCCATTTCTGGGCAGAACATGGCAAAACATAACCTAATATACTGGTAACAAGCAAAACAATGAGCGCAAAGACAACAAGCACGAAAAAGCAGGAAATGCAAGTAAAAAAATCTACAACCACTGTATAAGACACACCCAGTTTTTAGACCCAAAATTTTTCGAAAAAGAGTGCATCTTATACATGGGGAAATACAGTATATTAACCTATGTATTCTCAACAATTACATTTATGATGGTAAGTGTACTTTTAGACAAACTGTAGTAATTTGTGAACCCATGGGCTCACAAATTTCTAGCATAGTCTCTAATTTATTTCTACATTATTAGAAAGATCTTTATACTCGTGATAATCCAAACCATAAATTCTATGCATTTTGATACGTTGACGACATCCTGGTTCTGAATGTTGATTTTGAAATTACTGCAAAAACTATATATCCTATAGAACTCACCTTAAACAAAGAAAATAATGGTAATTTTTTAAAATAAAGGTAATCAACTCGCAAACTTCCTTGATTTAAATATTACTTTAAATAGTCCCCCACTTCACCATAATTTGGAATTATTTGATAAAAGAAGTAAATTTAATTTCAACATTATTTACTTAACTAATTGCAATTCAAATATTTCTATTAAAGTTCATAAAAACATTATCTATACACAAATTATTCGTCTTGCAAATATAAGCAGCAATCACACTTTTCAATAATGCCTTAAATGGCCTTTATACTAAATTATGCATTAACAATATTCCAATTAACTTCATCAATTATATTGTAAATAATATATCTGCTTTCATCAAACAAATTTGGATTCACTATTTCTCATTTTGGTTAGAGCTAACCTGATACTTGTACAGCTGTATAGATGTAAATTTGAATGGTGGTATTTCCACTACTTTGAAAGTGAACGCATTACATGACTTGTTTCTGAACGATATTCATGCCTTTTCACTCTAAGTTTTTCTATATTTTTATTATTAATATTCATTTTAATAATCATTAATAATTGTAACGATATCCCATTTTCTTTGCTATCATCTGACATGTTGCTCACATTTCTTTCAAAACTTTTCTCCAGTTCACATTTATTTTTTTTTTATCTCTACTATAGAGGACTTCTATGTTCCTTTCGCATATTTCTCTACTGAGCAACTCCATAGTTGTCATGGATATCCTTCTGTTTATATTCCATTTTTACTTACTCATCTCGATGAATTATTTTCTTTCTAATGTAATACTTTTTGGCCAACTTTGATGTTACATAACTTTACAGGTATTTAATTGTTTTCTCCTATGCACTATTTTTATTTACTTTTCGGCTTTTTCGGCATTGTATTTTTGGCATTCTAAAATATAACACAGGCCAGTGGTAGTAGTTTCTACTTCTACTAACACTCTCACAGCCAAGGCTCTCTTCTAAGAGGTTGGGTATTTACACACCCAGCTTGCCTAGTATCCTTTAAACCAGGGGCGGGCAACAGGCAGCCCGCGGGCCACATCCGGCCCACGACGATGTTGAATCCGGCCCCCTCGGTAAATGCATAAATATAGAAAATCCATACCTGACTACACTCGCCATAAACGTTCGGCTTAATTCGGTTCAATCGGGAATCGCGGCCAGTACAACAGTAACCAAGTGATTCTACGCAGTGTCAAAGAGTTATTTCCTAATTATTATTGTAGCATCGATCGAATGAAGTTCCTTTGGGTTTGACTTCTTATTGAAAAAAATAATATTGGTGTGAGATGTTTTATGCCTTTTCTAATTATTACAATTTTTTATTTAATATAATTTATATTAAATTAAATTATAAAATGAGCCAATTAAAAAAAAAAGAAAAATTGATGCGGAATGCCGCATTTTCAATGATAATTGGACATTCAGATATATTTTTTTAAAAATACATTAATAATTTGGTAATTCAAGTAATATAACATTTTTTAGGTTCTGATTTTTTTTATTAAATCGTTCAATCTATTCCGGCCCGCATCATGATACGAAAAAAGTTGCCTACCCCTGCTTTAAACTCTTTTCCTCTTTTTACTTTCCGTTCTTCTTTCTTCCGTCCGTTAGTGCAATACAAGGGCGATTCGGACATTCCTACTTTTCTCATTCTTGCTATTTTCACCTCCTTCATTTTTATTACCTTTTTCCCTACCTTATCCTGCATTATTTCCCATTTCTATACCACTGCCTGTCACTTTTATTTTATTATAATGCATATAATCACCTTTTCGTCTTTTTCAAAACACTTCAAATAATTTTTTCAAAACTTTTCGTCCTTTAGACGATTCAGAATTTACATTACATTTTATACTTTTAAGCCATGTACATGTAAATAAGGCTTTTACACTTTATTTGATTTAATTTAAGTTGCTTTAATTGAATTTAATTACATACACTGCATTGGGCTACCTTACTTATGTTTATGGAAACGCAGTGTTTTGGTACATGATCGGGTGTAGTCCCCTGATGAAATACATGATCTATGTACCATTTTTCCCCCCCTATTTACCTTTCCTACTACCCTCATTTTGATGCTCTCTATTATTTAACATTGATTAATTTCTTCTTTCACTTTCAGCTCATGTACATATAATTGGCTTGTCAATTCAGCCTTTAATTCTATATAATTTTATAATTTTTTAGGTTCTTAACATTCTTTTTCTTTTAATTTCTCATTCTCTTCTCTTTCCCCCTATTAGGCTCGGCTCCTAGTGTTATTTACTTCTCCATCTGTTTGTATTTATTAATTACTTTAATTTTATCTCTCTTTATATATTTATATGTATAAGTTAGTAGTCGTGAAGGGCAATGTGCTAACGTTACTTGATTATTAATAATATTTTAAATTGTTGCCACCTTTAAAACATCATCATCATCAGCCATTTTCAATTCACTGCATGATGAAGGCCTCTCCAGCAACTTTCCAGTTCCTTCTGTTTTGAGCACTGGCCATCCATTTACTACCAAAAAACTCATGAATTTCATCTATCCATCTCCGCCTTTGTCTTTCAGGTTTTCTTCTAGCTCCTCTTGGGTACCATTCTGTTATTTTCTTAGTCCTTCTGTCATCATGTCTTCGAGCTATGCGTCCTGCCCAAGACCATTTTAGTTCTTTAGTTTTGATAAGAATGTCCTTTACTTGAGTTTGCTGCCTAATCCATGTGTTTCTCTTCTTATCTAACAGTCTGATTCCCAATATAATTCGTTCCATTCTTTGCTGTGTAGTTCTCAGCTTCTCTTCCATTCTTTTGGTGAGTGCCCAAGTTTCACTTCCATAAGTCATGGTGGGGAGTATACATTGATTCATTATTTTACATTTCAGACAAACTGGGATATTGCTCTTCAGTATGTGACTATATTTCCTGAATGCTATCCATCCAAAATTTATTCTTCTCTTGACTTCCAGCCATTTATCATTATTACAGCTAATATCTTGTCCCAGATAAGCATATGACTCCACCTTTCAATTACTGCTCCTTCAATCATTATTTCCCTTTCCGTGGCATACTTGTTCATCATTACTTTTGTTTTAGCCCAAAATCCTTACTAACTGTGCATAACTGATTAAGATTTTCCTCTAATTCTTTGGGATCGTGGCTTATGACCACAATGTCATCTGCAAATCGTAAATGGTTTAGGTACTCTCCTTTCACATTGACTCCTTTCTGCGACCAGTCTAATCTTCTGAAAGCTTCCTCAAGGGCAACAGTAAACGGCTTCGGAGATATTGTGTCTCCTTGTCGATTAATATATTACAGTTTTATATATATATATATATATATATATATATTTGAATAATGTTTGAAATAATTGAAAACTGAATCTTACATAAAAAAAGGGTAAAGCATACATTAGAGGCAGCAAAAAGCATTTTCCTCTACATGATGCTTGAAATATAAACTTAAGTGAGAATAATAATTAAAAAATAAAAAAAATAAAAAAATTGCCAGCAGCATGGCAAGACAGAAGAGCGAAAATTGTGAAATTATACGTAATGATCAAACCAACAGGGAGGGAAGAGAAATTCTTGAAGATAATTTAGAAAGTCTAAATACAAAGATAATAAAATGTAATCAATTAAATTTTGAATAGCCAATTAAATGAAATTTAATGGCACCCCCTCTGACGGGCACCAGGTCCAAATTTATGTGAAATATCATGAGCAGAGATGTGAACAACTACAATAAAATAAAATAAAACCAAAACAGAAATAGACTGACCATTATGCCCCATCTCAACAGAGGACCACAAGGACAATAATGGTCAGGGAATTGCTGCATTTCGATCGCTAGAAAAATCGCCGCAAAGGCGAAGCAATCGAAAGATCAGTCTGCCATCCGATCCCTAGATCGAACCGCCTATGCAGAGGACTTGAACAGCAGTGGTCCTGATGCAGCGAAAATTAAAAATAGGACAGATACAAGCACTCAAATGCAAAGCCACACCACTGACAAAAGTAATCTTAATCAGATTATATAGGCAAAACATGAACTATGAATGGCAGCACAGGCACAGCATTAGCAAATCAGCCTGCTGTCATGTGATATTCTTACAACCGATGAACAACTGCCAAACTGCACATCTAATGAAGACTGCAGCATTGTATTTCTGCGAATCTGACCAAGTCCTTGAGGTTGTCACAGACATTCTCTCAGATATGCCAGACAAGCTGTTCTTGCTACCCGGGAGTCTAAAATGCTGATGGAACTGATATTCGGGTGACACTCAAGTCAAAGTGGACCCAATTTCGGCGAAGTCCGGACGGTCTATGACAGCCAAATCCTCTGCTTGCACCTTCACGATGGTGGGACTGTTAGTAATCCTGGGTATAACCTTCATGCACAAGTATATGGTGGGTGACCACCCAGGTGTGAACCAACGTAAGCAGGGGTCGAGGTGTGGCGCCCACACCACATGGAGGAATGCCGCCCCTCTATGTTACCAGGCAGTACTAAGTGGTAGATGACTCTCATCAACCGGTGAAATACCACCACTTTGCTTATTGGAGGCTTGAAGTGGTGGAACCCATGTTTAGTCTCTAGAGCTAAGTTCCGGCCAACCCTTCCCTATCTCTTCCATCATGCAGTATGATTGATGATTTTTGAGGTTATGATGAATGTCGTGGCGAGATCCAATATTCCTTACATTTCGAGGGAACAGCTCTAAAATGGTGTTCGCAGGCCGGCCGCTAGTTAGTACACCGGACTGAACCTATTGGTAACTCTCTAGGAAGCTTCCGGATCAGCTAGTGTATAATCTTGCTACCTCTACTCAGCCAGATAGTGACTGGAGGGAGTCCGAGTAGTGTGTATACGGGGAGCATTGTCGAGGCCACGTTATGCCAAGGATCTGGGTATATTCTTACCACATGTACGCCGTATCCAAAAATTTCATTACTTCATACAGCATGTCCCACCCACTTTTTCTTACTATTGAATACACCATGAATTGTCAAAATAATAGAGCAAGCTTATCGGCGAAAAGATCTAAACCTCCCAAGGACTTCCTAATTCATTTCACAAATATACGTGGTCTCAATTCTAATCTCAACGATGTCCATTTCCACTTGCAGTCTTCCAAACCCCATGTACTTTTTCTGACTGAATCTCAGTATCAGTTGATTCAACTACTGCTCATCTCAGATGTCCAAATTATTCGCTGTATGATTCCTTTCGCCTCAAAGGTGGTACTTGTGCATATGTCCGTTCTGATATTCCCTGTCAGAGACTTGGCAATTTGGAATCTCCTCTCTTTGATCTTCTCTGGCTTAAAATCTCTCTACCTCATTGTGTAAAATTCATCTGTTGTCTCTACCGTTCTCCCAACTCCACTAATCACTTGGAGCTCTTTGACTTCCTCTCTTTGCAACTTGACTTTCTCCAGTCCAACTTTCCTAACAGTGAGGTAATTTTCCTTGGTGATTTTAACGTTCACAACTCCAGCTGGCTTCCGTTTTCTAGTCACACCGACCCAGCAGGTCGAGATGCTGAGGCTTTTGCAATTACTAATGACCTAGCACAGATTGTTCATTTACCTACAAGAATACCGGACAATCCTAATCATACAGCCAATACGCTTGATCTTTTTCTCACAAACAACCCTTCTAAGTACAAGGTTGAAGTGAGAGGTCCTTTAGGCACTTCAGATCACAACTTGGTGATTGTCTCTTCTCAAATGGAACCTTTATCTCATGGCTATTCCCAACCTCGTGTTGTTTGGCATTACAAGAATGCAAAATGGGATGTCCTGCAAGACTTCTTTTCCTTGGTCTGATTACTGTTTCAAAACTTCTGATGTCCACGTTTGCTCCGATCGTGTCAGTGAAATTA
Source organism: Mastigoproctus giganteus (assembly GCF_048544385.1). NCBI lineage: Eukaryota > Metazoa > Arthropoda > Arachnida > Uropygi > Thelyphonidae > Mastigoproctus > Mastigoproctus giganteus. The sequence continues at coordinate 204,368,826 of NC_143576.1, forward strand.
TTCTTGCAGGAATGGAATCCTTTATCCCACACTCCACTTTAAAATCTCATACTTTATCTAAACCTTGGTTTTCCAATAAATGTGCTAAGGCTGTCCAAGAGAAGAACGTTGCATATCGTAATTGGCTTGTTTCTAATTCTTCAGTTTCATTTTCTGCCTACACCAAAGCTCGCAACAATTGTAAAGCAGTTATTAATCAGTCCAAACTACAGTTTGAACAGGCTAAGAGTAGAAAACTTGCTTCTTGCCCTAATGGTAGCCGAGCATTCTGGTCTCTTGCCAAAGCTATTGGCCGCAACTTTTGCCCATCTCTGCTCCCACCTCTGTCCAAACCAGATGGTTCTGTTGTCACTTCAGCCACGGATAAAGCTGACCTGCTAGCATCCCATTTTTCTTTCAGCTCATGTATTAATGATCTTGGTGAAACACCTCCCACCATTCCTAACATGCTCCATTCAATGCCTCCTGTGGTCTTCCGTCAAAAGGATATCAGAAGGATTTTGATGAATCTTGATGCTAAGAAAGCTCCAGGTCCTGATGGTATTTCTCCACTTGTTCTCAAAACCTGTGCTCCTGAACTTACTCCTATTCTTTGCCGCCTTTTTTCACTTTCTTATTCCAAAGGTGTTTTTCCTTCTGCTTGAAAATTTGCTCATATCCAGCCAGTTCCTAAAAAGGGTAACAAATCCCTCCCATCCAATTATCGTCCCATTGCAATTACTTCTACTCTTTCTAAAGTAATGGAGAAATCAATTAACCGCCAACTCTTAAACTACCTAGAAACCTTCCGTCTGATCAACGATCGCCAGTATGGTTTCCGTCAGTGTCGATCCACTGGTGATATTCTGGCTTATGTTACCCATTTATGGACTAATTCAATGGAAAGGTTCGGTGAAACACAAGTAGTTGCTCTTGACATCACAAAAGCTTTTGATCGTGTTTGGCATAAAGGTCTTCTAAACAAGCTTCCATCTTATGGTTTGCCAACTCTTTTTAGTAATTGGTTATCCAGTTTTCTCTCTGATCGCTCACTGAGGATGATGGTAGATGGCTCTTTGTCTTCTAACTTCTCCACTAATGCCGGTGTACCCCAAGGTTCAGTTCTTTCCCCCACTCTTTTTTTCTCTTGTATATCAATGACCTTCTTCCATTGACTGGAAATCCTATCCATAGTTTTGCTGATGATAGCACATTGCATTCAACTTTCCATTTTGAGAAACCTTGTCCAGCTCAATCAGCTTCAAGTTCTCGAAAATCTGCTGCCAATTCCTTAAATGCCGATCTTCAGGTAATTCTCCAGTGGGGCAAAGACAACTTAGTTGATTTCAACCCTTCTAAAACTCAATCTTGTCTTATATCTCGCAAAAAGGATTCTTCTGCTCCTATGCTTATCTTTAGTGACACTCCGATTTCTAGGCAAAATGATATATCTCTTTTGGGGATTACCCTGACTTCTAATCTCTCTTGGCACAAGCACATTACAAATATTGCTTCCTCTGCATCTAAAAAACTTGGTTTTCTCTTTCGCTCTCGGCGTTACTTTTCTCCCAAACAGCTGCTCACTCTGTATAAATCGCAAATCCGCCCTGCCATGGAATATTGTTCCCACATCTGGGGTGGTGCCCCCAAAACCTCTCTCAGGCTTCTTGATTCCATTCAGAAGAGGGCAGTTAGGTTAATTAATGATTCATCTCTAACAGAGTCTCTCCACTCGCTTTCTCATAGACGCACTGTTTCTGCTGCATGCCTCTTCTACAGATACTTCCATGGGCATGTTCTTCTGAACTGGCTTCTATAATTCCCGCTCTCTCTTTCAAAACAGTCCGAACACGTGCCGCCACCAGCCAACATCCATTTACTGTCCAACTTCAAACCCACAGAACCAACTTTTCATCTTCCTCATTTATTCATTCAACTGCCGTTTTCTGGAACAACCTTCCTTCATACGTATTTCCTGAAAATTACAATCTACAGAAGTTCAAGTCCAATATCAACAAATATCTTCTTTCGTCTTCTCAACCTCCAACCCAAGCACGGTACTAAGTACTTATAGGTTATAATACCTCTCGTGTTTGGGGTTCTCATAAAAAAAAAAAAAAAAAAAAAAATTGAATAATGTTTGAAATAATTGAAAACTGATTCTTACATAAAAAAGGGGTAAAGCATACATCAGAGGCAGCAAAAAGCATTTTCCTCTCGCTCACATATCTGCTCGTAATATTTCACATAAATTTGGACCTGGTGCCCATCAGAGGGGGCGCCGTTAAATTTCATTTAATTGGCTATTCAAAATTTAATTGATTATATTTTATTATCTTTGTATTTAGACTTTCTAAATTATCTTCGAGAGTTTTGGCTGCAATAATTTTATTCTCTTCCCTCCTTGTTGGTTTGATCGTTATGTATAATTTCACAATTTTCGCTCTTTTGTCTTGCCATGCTGGTGGCAATTTTTTTTTTTTTTTTAAATTATTATTCTCACTTAAGTTTATATATATATATATATATTAACACACACACACACATATATATACTGTTTCTCCAGCAGTACTCTATTCTTAATTTTTTATGTTATATTCTTCCTCGCTCTACCAGAATGCCATGCTACTGGCATACTTCCAAGTTCTTTTTATTGTAACAAAAAATTACAGTTTATATATATATATATATATGGGCATATTTATTTTATATATTTATTAGCTTGGAAGCCAGTCATCTCAGAAAGAGGGCCTGATTGAGGTCTATAAGGCTCAAAGGGTGATAGTTGAATGAATGAATGCAAAATATTTAGTTAAAAATGATTTCAGAACTACAGGCCACAAAGTCAAATTATGGCAAAATAGTTTTATACAGGACTGTATAGATATTTCTTTTAGCCAGCCAGTTGTTAATTACTGGAATAAGTTACTGCCATGTGAAACCAAGGCTGGCAGTTTGGAGAATTTCAAAGGTGAGCTGGATAATTACCTATGTAAGGAGGGAAATACATAAGTAGTTCATTTTTATTTTATTCATTTTATTATTATTTAAAATTTGTGCCATATCAGTGATTATCTCATCCTGTGAACAAACATGTACACAATATTTCCAGGAAGAGAGCTTAGTAGCAGAGGACAAAAGGCAAAGGAAGAAAACAATAACTGCAGCAAAAGCCAGTGGCTTCCTTACACTATATGTCTAATACCATCCAATCCCATTGGACATCTCTGGAATGAACTGGAAAAAGCATACTCATCAGTTTTCTTTCACGAAATAGTCATGTCACTTTTCAACACCTTGCATTTGTTATGCATTATTTGTTGCTGTTGGACTTTAAATGCATCTGCAACTTAGATCATATTGTGCCATTACATATCATGTTTCTACTGGTGTCCATGGCCCTGAAATCAGATAACTACAGTCTCAACTGAGGAGGATTTTGAAAATTTCTCCAGTTGTTGATGAGAATTGAACCTATACTTCTCCAAATGAGTGACAACTGTTGAAACTGCTATACTGCCAACAGAGGATGATATGTGGATGCATAGAGGCTCAATCTCAGAATGAGTGTATTTGCATCCAAGTACCCCAGCCAAATGACCACTGAACTATAAAATACAACATCAGTGATCTCTTGTTACAGTAGCAATAAGTTATAAAATTTGAAATAGTTATATGCATTATGCTGCTGCCTTTCACTTGGCCATTTAATGATATTAAGGATATAACTAATTTACAAAAGAATTAACTTCTATGTGTTCATTAACAATAAAATAAAAGTTTACAACCAAAACTTAAATCAAACACATACTGGTTTCCAAAACTAGTGCAATGTATCACTTTGTAGTATATAATTTTCCACATATACTGTAAACATGCAAAAAAATGGACCATTATGCTCAAAATTCAGTGCTGATTTCACAAAATGCATGCCAATTAAAGTAGCCTGACTAAGCAGTGACAGCTTATCCAGCAACTAACTTTATAAGAGAGGACAGGAAAGTGAACTTATTCAATGAACTGATTAGATACATGAAAATTACCAATGTGTTAAAGAATGTATGAAAAGAACCACCTACCTGAACATTTGTGCTGGAGAACCATTAGTTTGCTTGAAGCTGACCAATCTCAAGCAGACACAGCCAGAAGACTCAATGGTTGATGGCGTGACTGTCAACTCTGGAAAGGTTCTAAGAATTGGGGACTGGTACCAAAAGAAGACCTGTTCATTCAACAACCTTGAATGAAGACACATACCTTCAACTGTTGGCAAAAAATCTGGTGGTGTTAGATGGACTGACAGCACCAGTTCTATTGTATTCAGATCTCATGGCCACCCCAGAAACATCTGGGTCTACTTCTTGTCATAAGGAGTTTGCACAAGAGTAGCCTCCATGCAAGATGATCAATGGCACATCACAACTCTCACCCATCATAAACATACAACCAATGGCAGTGTATATAGTTCTCCACCGAGCAGATTTGACCCACAGAGTGATTCAACACACATTAATCTGAAGGAAAGCAGGGCCACTGCAGTTCTCCGGAGGTATCACTGAAAGAGAGAGTGCTAATTTGAGTGAGCATCTTTGTGGAAAACTAAAGCGAACAATTTCATTTTACAGGGCAATAATGCCAACCAGACTGGATGACCACTCTGTGAAAGTGGACATTACCCACGTGGTATGAACTTCCAACGTAAATCCTAAAAAGCATGCTTGGGACACTCTTGGGAGTCATACTGCTATCCTTCACCTCCAGAATTTCTCCAAGTTCTTGTATATTGTGGACCAGTGGATACCATTATTACCTGGGCTTCTTAATAGCCTCATCAATAACATGTGATGACGTTGAGTGCTGTACTGCAGTTGTGGTTAGAGGGGTATACCTCTACTAAACAGCCCAACATTCCTTGGCAATGTGAAGAACATAATTAATTCAGGTGACTGATATGAATTAAAAACACAATGAACTGAATTTTTAATACAGTAAACTTTAGACCAGTTTAATAAAGATAAAATTATATACATTCAAATTTTTTTTAAAGTGCTGCATTCCTTATTTGCCAGTATTCAAATACTAATGTTGTTTCAATGTAAATTTTATTGTATACCCACTGATGAAACTATAGTACTTAAACATCTGGAATGCATAGTCATTATTAAACTTGTCTAAATTTTAATTACAATGCATTGCAATGTTTTTTATTCATATTGCATTTTTATCTATGGCTTCACTCTCGATTGCTATGTCATCTCTGTTATTTGCGTACATACATTCAAGTATGATATCACATTAATTATCATTAATGAAATCGTCACTTTCTGTTTGTATAGTTTCAGTTGAACATTTTTAAGATTTAGCATTAGCATTAGTAGAGGCATTTGATGCAAGAAAGCAAGCTTATGCAGCATCAGCCAAAAAAAAAAATAATAAAATAAAATAAAGTAAAATATATAAATAAAAAAGAACCACTTCCACTTCACCCCTCTGTTCGTTTGAAATACTTGTCCAGCTGAGCCTTAAACTTATTTAGGCTATCAACTTCCACGACAATGGATGGAAGTCTGTTCCACCTACCAACCACCCGCTGGCTAAAGGCAAATTTCCGCACATCTATCCTACATCTGTCTTTCCTCAATTTGAATTTATGCCCTCTCAGGTGATTATTCTGAGCAAGAGGAAGAATCCCATCAGCATTGAGCATGCTCAAACCATTCAAGGCTTTGTACACCTCTATCAGATCACCTCGCTGGTGCCTAGTTTCCAGACACTGTAATTTGCAAAACTTATGCCTTTCTTCGTAAGAGCACCCCTTTGTTCCATTCACTAATCTTGTTGCCCTTCTCTGTACTCGTTCCAGCAGCTCTACATCCTTCTTGAAATGAGGCCTCCAGGCCTGTATACAGTACTCTAGGTGTGGCCTGACCATTGCCTTATACAAGGGAATAATACTGATGTGCTGAATAATAATACTGAATTTTTACTGATGTGCTCTGTTTTGTGACTGTTGCTAAATTTTGGAAACCAGTGTATATCAAGCAAGTAAGGCAAAAACAGCAGAAAAAGTTCACACTAAGAAAATTTCCACTTACAGAAGAGTAGTCGAAGTTATCTGATGTGTTGCTAATAGAATATGATGATAAGCAAGGAATCTTTCCATCCTTTGGGCTTCCATCATTTATCATTAGAGGCATTTTTCTTTTTAGAGTTACATTCCTATTTGACTGAACAAGTGAAAGTAAAAACTGAATCAACTGAAAAGAGAAAAAGAAAAATGTTAGTGCTATGGTAAAGTAGTAATAAATATTAAGAGTACTTCAAAATATAAATAAATTAGGAAATATAATTTACACTAAATGTACACCCTCATTCAAATGGAACAACACAACTGCACACATAGTGTGCAGTTGTGTTGTTCCATTCCAATACTTCTAATTGAAGTTTTTTTTTCTTGCCCTGATCTACATAAAACCTGTGCTAGTAAGAGAGATTGCATGGCCAAGCAACTGAGCTTCCCTCCTACCCACAGGTGTACATGTAAGATATCTGTGCATGACTGTTTCAGCTATCTTCACTGAACGTGGAATGACTGCACGGGTAATATGTGTAGGTGCCAGTATCCTGACAACAGCCAAATATGGGTAAGTGCTTCCATTCTGTGGTGTCACGAGTCTACCATGACTGGCTCGACAAAGATCAAACAACCAACAAAAGGTCACAAATGAAATGGGACATCCACATGTGGTCAATGCCTGTAGTGAGCATTGTGTGTTTCATCTCGTAACACAGCAGTGGCTCAGCTAGCCACCCAATATAATGCAGGAATGCCATATGTGTCGGACATTAGTTTGTACGGGCTATAGCAGTAAATGGTCATCAAAGGGTACCCATGATCACTGTGACACAAGAAACTGTGCCCTGAACTGTGCACATTCAGAACCAACATTGGACCACTAACATACGGAAATCTGTCACTTGGTCTGATATGTGCATACATCAGACCAAGTTTCCAACTCTATCATGATGGGCATATCCACATTTGGAGAAAGCAACATAAGGCTACAGCATCTGGATGCACTGTTGGTATTTGGCAAGCTAGAGAGGGTCGTGTTATGGTTTGGTGACAGTTTTCATGGCATGCCTTGGGTACTCTGATCACTGTTAATCAACATCTCAATGGGAACACCTCCCCTTCTATCATTGCTGACCAACTACACCCCTTCATGATGACAGAATATCCAGACAACTGCATCATCTACCAACAAGACAATGTGACATGCCACAAGGCACATATCAGGTTAGGTTGATAACTTGTTTCAGGGATATGACAATGAATTCTCCATCCTCCCCTGGCTACCCAATTCACCCGATCTCAACCCAAATGAGCATATTTGGGACCTACTGGAAAAGGGCATTCAATACTATGACAATGTGTGGGCATTATTGGATACATTGTGCATCATATGGTTAGCACTAACACAGGACACCGTGCAACACCTTGCAGAGTCCATGCCAAGATGCATACAGGCTAGATTAGAGGCAAAAGGTGGCTCTACAAAGTAGTAAGTGTTGTTAATGCAAAGTCAACTCAGTGTATATTTCTTGCTAAATAAATATCATAGGTGACAACTATTGACTTTGAAAAAGCTGGAGATCAGCTAAACACAAGCAGGAAGAAAACTTAAATTTTCTCAGCCAAAACAGGCAAAAAGGAGGGGAAACAGAAGCTTTCTCAGAAAAGGCAGGTAGTTTATTACAGTCCACACTGCACTGGAATTAAAATTCAATGACAACACACATCTTATATTAAAATACAGCGACTCCCTGATTAACGTAAGGGATGCATTCCACGGAACGCTATGCAAGTCGAATTTTACGTAAGTCGGAACTTCCCTAAATAAGCATTTAGGGAAATTCCGCACTCGCAACTATGCGTGCTGAATTTAATAGAAGCAAAAAAGAAATGTTTGATGAACATATATCTCATGTGCAGCAAAAATTACTGTGGAGGCATGTGGAGATTTAGAAGGCATTTTTTCCAAAACAATGCAAAATTTCTCTGCAGCTGCAGAATCGGCACTGGCGACTTCACTGCATACTTTAATGTTTTGGAAGCCAGCGCGTCTTCACTAAAAGAGAAGACTACTGTCTTCTCTTTTAGTGAAACTTTACTTATTCGAGGTAGTGCAACACATGGCAACTCGTTGTGAAGGAGGTGCACAATATGAGATACAAATAAAATTATCCCTTTTTACACTACTATCAAGTTTTTTCGTTTAAGAGTTATCTATGGTATATTTACGCCGATATTATATAGATAATTTATATTCTTGAACATACAATGCCTTGCTGCATTTAATTTGACTTAAACATTAGATCAATATAGAATAGCATAACGTATAACTAACTTGATAGCAACATAAAACTAAGTAGCATAATACGTAACACTATATTAGGAATCTGTTAGCAGCTTAGTACAGTACTGTCAATTAATCAATTAAATTTATAAATCTTATTAATTTTCATTGTTAATTAAATTGTATTTAAACAGAAATCATGCTTCAGACTAGAGCAGTAAAGCAACATTTACAAAGTAGTGGGAGTGCTGTGGCTCGGGGGAGAACCAAAGGGGGGTGTGATTCTCCAACACATCACAGTCTAAAAAAATGTGCAAAATGTGAAATGTTTGCAGACCTTTCTGGAACATAACACGATCCAGCCATGGAAAATGTGTGTTAGGTGCAGAGAGTGTCAAGAAATTACACACTAACTCAGCATTCTGATGGGTGTCTATGAGAGTATAAAGAGTCAGGTAGATGCCCTCAAAGGAATTAAAATGGGTGGACCCATCAAATTCTCAGCTGCCCAACTCAACGCCAGACCTCACACTTGTGCGAGGCAACACAGCAGCAATCTTCAGGGCAGAATGCGATGGTCCCAAAGGGGTTAGTTATTGTTGGTGACTCAATTGTCAGGGAAATAGGAAATATATTTTGCAAAAAGAATAGGAGAAATAGGACTACAGTATGCCTGCCAGCAGCAAAGGTTGATGACGTTGTAGAGCAGATATCATCTTTTAAGGGCACAAAGATGGTACTGTTGTATATGTTGGCACTAATGACATTAAGTAGATCTGCAGATTTAATAAACAAGTACAGGTCAACGTTGAAAAAAAAAGTTGTGAGTTAGGATTAAATTGAAAGTGTCTGCAATTCTGCCCAGACACGATAGGAAGGAGTATATGATGAGAGCCTTGTCAATCAATTCAGCCCTGGACAGATTGTGCAAGGCTCATGGGGCAGAATTTTTCTCAGTGTGGTCTGTGCTTGTTAACAGGACAGACTGCTTCTACAGGGATGGAATACACTTAAATAGAAAGGGTGCAAGAATATTTGCTGATACTATTGAGGCAATGTTAGCTGGGTCGGAAAACTGCTAGCTTGGGGAATTCACAGACTAATAGATTAAAAGCAGATGTAGGCAGAGGTGGAAGTTCTTGCACTGCTTCTATTGGAATGAGCAGCAGCCTGAAAAGAAAGCTGGGGATTTCAGGAACTGCTGGGAGTTCACATGAAACAAGTAAATACATGGGCTGTGCTAGGGTAACTAAGAATAAGGACAGGTGTATGTATACTTGCATGTACACCAATGCTAGGAGTATAATAAATAAATTTGATGAATTTGAAATGCTGGTCAAGACATCAAAGACGGATATTGTTGGGATATCCGAGAAGTGGTGTCACACATATAACAAATGCAGAATTGGAATTTTGGGAGTGCAATTGTACAGAAAAGATAGATAGGATAGGTAGGGAGGGAGGGGGGGATTATGATGTTAGTTAAGAAACAAAATCTAAGAAAGTGCATCCAATTGACCTGGATGGACAATGCAATGTTGAGTCAGTTTGGTGTGACATAAGCACATGGAAAGCAAAAATGAGGTTAGGAGATTGTTATAGGCCTAATGACTCTATTAGGCCTAATAGAGTTGACCAGAAAATTACAATGTCTTATAATGGGAGATTTTAACTTTCCAGATATTGACTGGAACTTGTGTGTTGATCACTCACACACACACACTAGCAATACTTTTGTGGATTTAGTGGATGATTGTTTTCTACAGCAGCATGTTTGAGAAGCAATCAGAGGGAGTAATACTCTTGATCTAATAATATGAATTTACAGATAAAGGAACCACTAGGTGGCAGTGATCACAGTGTGCTGACGTGGGATTTACTCAAAGGTGTAACTACAATCTGGAGTAAAAGGAAAGGTTTTTGCTTTCGTAAAGGTGACTACAGTGGTCTCAGAGATTTTTTAAATTGAATACAGTGGGATTAATTAATGATTTTACCAACAGCAAAATATAAATGGGAAGCATTCAAGGAATTAATCTTAGAAGCTACAAGGCTTTTCATACCAAATAAGAATTACTGTTCAAGGTTTAGGCCCAAATGGATATCAGATGAACTATTCAGACTTTTGGTAGATAAGAAAAGTGCATGGGATGCATATAAATTATCAGGCAACACAGAAGCCTATGGTAGATATAAGCTAGTCTGTAATCAAGTCACAAAGGAGGTTAGGCAAGCGAAGGCCAATTACAAGAAATCTTTGGTAAAGGATATAAAGAAAAACAGCAAAGACCTCTTTAATTATATAAACTCTAAAAGGAAGGAGATGAATCAGATTGGTCCACTTGATAATGGTGGTTTCACTGCAGAGGATCCTGTTCAGATAGCTGCCAAACTGAATAAGTATTTTGCATCTACATCCACACATGAGGAATTCTGTAGGGAATTGGAGAACAGAAGTTTATAATTCTAATAGGAAGCTAAATGATTTTGTAACAAATGAGAGTAAAGTGGAGGAGAAATTGTTGAAGTTACATATAAGAAAGGCATCCGGGGTGAATGAGATCTATCCAGTTATACTAAAAGAGGCAGCAAAAGAAGTAAGCAAACCCTTAGCCATAATTATGAGAGCATAGTTGGACTCAGGGGAGGCCCCCACTTCACAAAGGGGATCAAAGTGCAACTCGAGTAATTACAGACCTGTTAGTTTAACTTCTGTTCAGGGAAAATAATGTACTCACCGGTTAAAGAAGCAATGCAGGATCATCTACACAAGACTGCAATAATAGTTCAGACACAGCATGGGTTTGTTAAGGGAAAGTCTTGTCAGACAAATTTTATTGGATACTATGATGTGGTCACAAAGGAACCGGATGCAAAAAATAATTTTGATATCATATACTTGGATTTCAGGAAAGGTTTTGTTACTGTTGCACATGGAAGACTACTGTACAAATTAAAGCATTGTGCCATTAAGGCAAGTTGCTGCTATGGATAAAGGGATGGTTGAATGTGAGAAGACAGAAAGCAATAAACAATGGACACTGCTCTTCATGGACTAAGGTTGGCAGGATTGTTAATGACAGTATGCTACTGTGCAACAGGATCTAGAAAAGTTGGGCAGATGGGCTGAAAAGTGGCAACTGAAGTTTAACATTGCATTTGTCAAAGCGCTGCATATGGGTTGCAGTAACCCCAGAGAAATGTACCAACTGTGTGGCATTACAGTCAGATTAGTGGAGAATGAAAGAAACCTGGAGGTAATTGTGCAGTCAGATATGAAGTTTTCTGAACAGTGCAGGCAGGCTGTCAGTGTAGGTCATGGGGTATTGTTAATGATATACAGGAATTTTGCTAGCATGGATAAGGAGGTGATTATTCTTTTGTATAAGACAAAGGTCAGGCCACACCTTGAGTACTGGAAACAGGTCTGGAAGCCTCATTTTAGGAAGGATGTAGAGTTGCTAGAATGAGTACAGGGAAAGGCAACAAGACTGGTGAGGGGAACAAAGGGATGCTCTTAAGAAGAAAGACTCAAATTCTGCAAGTTGCAGCATCTGGAGACTAGGCCCCTGTGAGGTGATTTGATCGAGGAGTATAAGACCTTGAATGGATTGAGCAGGCTCAATGCTAATGGGATTCTTCCTCTTGCCCAGATTACAAACCTGAGGGGGCATAAACCAAAACTGAGGAAAGAATTGTTGATTAGATGTGTGGAAATTTGCCTTTAGCAAGACGGTTGTTGATTGCTGGAACAAACTTCCATCTGTCGTTGTGGAAGTTGATAGCTTAAATAAATCTTTGGAGTGAATGGATGGATGAAATGGGAAAGTTTTTTTTGGCTGAGGCTGTATAAGCTTGCTTTCTTGCATCATATGCCCCTACTAACGCTAATATTAATTTTGATTCTATATTTCATTTCATTTCATTATTAAATGTTTCTTATTTACAGCATAGCTTAGGGCTAAAGCCTCAGGTTACAAAATCCAGCATCTCACTGTGGAGTTATACTTCGCAACTGGGTTATCATTGTAATACTAGGGTACCTGTCCCCCCCCCCACTAATTAGGAGCCAATAAACTATAAAACAGTGTCGTATGAGTGATGGTATCTGCTGAGAATAAGTAACAATAGTCTTTTCCTATGGTTAAACGTTACTTATTCAAGGTAGAGAAATATCATGGTGACTCATGAAGGCATGCACAATACAAGATATACTTAATGATGTCAATTTATAACTGCTTAAGTAGTTGGCTATGTACAGAAATGATGTAATTGCACTAACTCGTACACTATGTTTATAATCTATAACAGTAGTGATTAGGTAACAATGGACACCTGTCAGTCCTAATCCTATTTCTAAATAGGAAAAGTCAGCATTCTGCAAATTTCTTCACACTGACTGCCATCTGCCCATCTCTTTATTAATTACTTTTTAGTTTTATAATAATTCCTTCTCTGGTGCTTGATTCCTATTTATGGAGATCAAACCTGCAACTAACTGTACACATACTTAGATAATAAAGATAACTGCAATTTTCTCAAACACTTTAGTTTCAAAACACATTCATTGCTTTTGGTTTTAAAAAATCAATTTCATTTCTCTCTTCCCCCCCCCCCTCCCTCATGCTACCAATGGCAGAGCATTGGAAATCTCAACATTAAGTTTCGAATCTAAACATGGAGAAAGTGACTGTATGCTAATATACAAACAGTATATAAATCATAATACTAAAGGCTTGCCAAACAAAAGTTGCACCTTGCTTTATTCTGTGTTTTAGGATGTTTTACCAATTAGACATAACTTGTGTCTTGAAAGCTGCCCTCATCATTCTCCACGTGATCTGCTTAATGATACAAGGGGGTATTCAAAAGATTCGTACCCAGACCTAAATAAAACATCAGTAGGAAAATGTTGTTTTTAATATAAGTTGGCTTCATATTCAATAACTAATATGTAAAATTTCATTCCAGTAAGTGATCATACACTAGAGGTTATACACTAGAACAAGCTTATCTGCGAAAAGATCTAAACCTCCCAAGGACTTCCTAATTCATTTCACAAATATACGTGGTCTCAATTCTAATCTCAACGATGTCCATTTCCACTTGCAGTCTGCCAAACCACATGTACTTTTTCTGACAGAATCTCAGTTATCGGTTGATTCAACTACTGCTCATCTCAGATGCCCAAATTATTCGCTGTATGATTCCTTTCGCCTCAAAGGTGGTACTTGTGCATATGTCCGTTCTGATATTCCCTGTCAGAGACTTGGCAATTTGGAATCTCCTCTCTTTGATCTTCTCTGGCTTAAAATCTCTCTACCTCTGTGTCAAATTCATCTGTTGTCTTTACCGTTCTCCCAACTCCACTAATCACTTGGAGCTCTTTGACTTCCTCTCTTTGCAACTTGACTTTCTCCAGTCCAACTTTCCTAACAGTGAGGTAACTTTCCTTGGTGATTTTAATGTTCACAACTCCAGCTGGCTTCCGTTTTCTAGTCACACTGACCCAGCAGGTCGAGATGCTGAGGCTTTTGCAATTCCTAATGACCTAGCACAGATTGTTCATTTACCTACAAGAATACCGGACAATCCTAATCATACAGCCAATACGCTTGATCTTTTTCTCACAAACAACCCTTCTAAGTACAAGGTCGAAGTGAGAGGTCCTTTAGGCACTTCAGATCACAACTTGGTGATTGTCTCTTCTCCAATGGAACCTTTATCTCATGGCTATTCCCAACCTCGTGTTGTTTGGCATTACAAGAATGCAAAATGGGATGACCTGCGAGACTTCTTTTCTTCTTTTCCTTGGTCTGATTACAGTTTCAAAACTTCTGATGTCAACGTTTGCTCAGATCGTGTCAGTGAAATTATTCTTGCAGGAATGGAATCCTTTATCCCACACTCCACTTTAAAACCTCGTCCTTTATCTAAACCTTGGTTTTCTAATAAATGTGCTAAGGCTGTCCAAGAGAAGAATGTTTCATATCGTAATTGGCTTGTTTCTAATTCTTCAGTTTCATTTTCTGCCTACACCAAAGCTCGCAACAATTGTAAAGCAGTTATTAATCAGTCGAAACTAGAGTTTGAACAGGCTAAGAGTAGAAAACTTGCTTCTTGCCCTAATGGTAGCCGAGTATTCTGGTCTCTTGCCAAAGCTATTGGCCGCAACTTTTGCCCATCTCTGCTCCCACCTCTGTCCAAACCAGATGGTTCTGTTGTCACTTCAGCCAAGGATAAAGCTGACCTGCTAGTATCCCATTTTTCTTCCAGCTCATGTATTAATGATCTTGGTAAAACACCTCCCACGATTCCTAACACGCTCCATTCAATGCCTCCTGTGGTCTTCCGTCAAAAGGATATCAGAAGGATTTTGATGAATCTTGATGCTAAGAAAGCTCCAGGTCCTGATGGTATTTCTCCACTTGTTCTCAAAATCTGTGCTCCTGAACTTACTCCTATTCTTTGCCGCCTTTTTTCACTTTCTTATTCCAAAGGTGTTTTTCCTTCTGCTTGGAAATTTGCTCATATCCAGCCAGTTCCTAAAAAGGGTAACAAATCCCTCCCATCCAATTATCGTCCCATTGCAATTACTTCTACTCTTTCTAAAGTAATGGAGAAATCAATTAACCGCCAACTCTTAAACTACCTAGAAACCTTCCGTCTGATCAACGATCGCCAGTATGGATTCCGTCAGTATCGATCCACTGGTGATATTCTGGCTTATGTTACCCATTTATGGACTAATTCAATGGAAAGGTTCGGTGAAACACAAGTAGTTGCTCTTGACATCTCAAAGGCTTTTGATCGTGTTTGGCATAAAGGTCTTCTAAACAAGCTTCCATCTTATGGTTTGCCAACTGTTTTTAGTAATTGGTTATCCAGTTTTCTCTCTGATCGCTCACTGAGGGTGATGGTAGATGGCTCTCTGTCTTCTAACTTCTCCACTAATGCCGGTGTACCCCAAGGTTCAGTTCTTTCCCCCACTCTTTTCCTCTTGTATATCAATAACCTTCTTCCATTGACTGGAAATCCTATCCATAGTTTTGCCGATGATAGCACATTGCATTCAACTTTCCTTTTTGAGAAACCTTGTCCTGCTCAATCAGCTTCAAGTTCTCGAAAATCTACTGCCAATTTCTTAAATGCCGATCTTCAGGTAATTCTCCAGTGGGGCAAAGACAACTTAGTTGATTTCAACCCTTCTAAAACTCAGTCTTGTCTTATATCTCGCAAAAAGGATTCTTCTTCTCCTATGCTTATCTTTAGTGACACTCCGATTTCTAGGCAAAATGATATATCTCTTTTGGGGATTACCCTTACTTCTAATCTCTCTTGGCACAAGCACATTACAAATTTGCTTCCTCTGCATCTAAAAAACTTGGTTTTCTCTTTCGCTCTCGGCATTACTTTTCTTCCAAACAGCTGCTCACTCTGTATAAATCGCAAATCCGCCCTGCCATGGAATATTGTTCCCACATCTGGGGTGGTGCCCCCAAAACCTCTCTCAGGCTTCTTGAGTCCATTCAGAAGAGGGCAGTTAGGTTAATTAATGATTCATCTCTAACAGAGTCTCTCCACTCGCTTTCTCATAGACGCACTGTTTCTGCTGCATGCCTCTTCTACAGATACTTCCATGGGCACTGTTCTTCTGAATTGGCTTCTATAATTCCCGCTCTCTCTCTCTTTCAAAACAGTCCGAACACGTGCCGCCACCAGCCAACATCCATTTACTGTCCAACTTCAAACCCACAGAACCAACTTTTCATCTTCCACATTTATTCATTCAACTGCCGTTTTCTGGAACAACCTTCCTTCATACATATTTCCTGAAAATTACAATCTACAGAAGTTCAAGTCCAATATCAACAAATATCTTCTTTTGTCTTCTCAACCTCCAACCCAAGCATGGTACTAAGTACTATAGGTTCTAATACCTCTCGTGTTTGGGGTTCACATAAAAAAAAAAAAAACATACAGCTCTATCTTCATCAAGCTCCAATGGTAAAGAGCTGGCCTTTAACCATAAATTTAAATATTCTCCTAATCCTGAACTATCACATTCCATGGGATTTTGCTCTCCCAGTGAACAGTCACCCAATCTTGCTATTAGTCTCCTGTTCTCCTGATTAAAATGCATTGTGATTAATACTGCATCACAGTTGTCACATCTGTTTTGCATATCTTACACCTGACATAATAGCAAGCTTGGCACTACATTTCAGCTGAGACAAAAATACTTCAGTTTTAAAAAAAAAAAAAAAAAAAAAGAACCATGATGAACTTAGGAAAGAGGCAAGTATAAATACCTGAAAAATTTTTGTAAACATGAAAAAACAAAAAAATGTGAGAATTTCTTGCACGGCAAACCCTCGTACACTATCCTCCAAAAAGTATCCTTAAGAATGATGCTATCCTTCAGATTAACATCACTGCCACTTGCTTCAATAGTGATTCAGTTTGTCTTTGTCCACTATGACACACACTCCACCCTCCAGGGTAGGCTTTTCAGCAATGAACAATAGGCTGTAGTGGGTACAATTCTCCATTCCACCAATAGAATGGTGTCCTCACATTAACTATTTAAAGGCTAGGTGCTAAAAACAATTGTAAGTCCTGAAACAAAACAGCTCATATTACTGATCATTCAGATATTTGTATTAACCTTCTGCAGTTCAGCATTATTTTCATGTCTTCCCCATGCAGTCCAGCTCTATCAATCAAAAAAATGACTAGTTGAAATGTGATGTTCAAAAATTATTTATTTTTGAGTTTACGTACACTGAAACAGCATGGCAAAACAGTTTAAAAGCATTATTTCTGCCTAGAAGAAAATATTCACAAATACTCACAAAACCTTCTGTTGAGATAATTAACAATGTTTTTTACTTTAGAGCCCCCACTTCAAATTCCTTGTTTGTTCTTTTGTGGGTGGGCTGTCTATTCATACAACATCCAATATCTGCAGAAATCAATTCCTGCTAAACACATTCTTCAGACCAATATTTCTTTATGTTTTTTTCATTTAGCCCTAAGTTGGTAATAACTCCAAAAAAACTCCTTTAGTTCATTTTGTGAAACCTAAACCCAGTCACACCATATGGAAGTCAAACTATCTTATTTATAAGAGTTTCCTTTCTTTTTTTAACTCAATTTCTTTAGAAAGGTCTAACGACACCTCAATTCTTCCATCAGAAGGGCTTTTACTAGATCCTGAAGACATTTTTAAATACTTCACTCTAACACAGAGTATAAGTTACTTTGTGACTTCTACACTGAAAAAAAAGCAATGCCACCTACCATTAACAGTTGAATATGAACATCAATAAACATCCACTTAGTTGTTCAGATCAATGCAGACAAAAATGATGGATGCGACATCAGACTGGAAATTCCATTTCCAGTCTGATGTCACACCATAACAGTTGTTATTTAATGTCTGCATGTATATTGTGTTTCTTGATCGCTTCTGTGTATTGTTTTTTTATCATGTGACTTTTTTAAATATATTGGCAGTTAATGCATTCCTCTTTTCAGATCATTGTCTCACGCTTCCTTTCTCATGGATTTTTTTTATCACATGACTATTGTGTTTATCTGATTTTTTTTTTTAAATTTTGGCAGTTAGTGTTCGTCAAATTTGACAGCAGTTAAAGTTGATGAATAGTTTGTTGATGCTTTAAAGTTGAAAGATGTCATAAGTTGAATTTTTGTTTTATGTAGTTTTTTTTTTAATTTAATGTTTGCTTTGCATTTCTTTTTAATATGGATGTTGCTGTATGGTTTGGAAAGTGCAGGGCAAAAGGCTGTGGCTGAGTGGTGTGTGAGTGTTAGTCTGATTTCCTGTGAGTATGAATGGCCATGTGAATTTTGTTCAAAGGAAGCATGTGGATGATGGTGCGAAAAGTCTTGTATAGTACAGTGGTGAGAATGCTCATTAAGTAACGAGGTCTGTAAGGAATGGTTCTTGGTTCTGCAAGAGTAGGATGGCTTTGATTGATGTGTTGTTGTTGACATATATGTGGGTGCAAGGAGATTTGAATGCTAGGATTATGAGCATACAGCATGTGACTGGAAAAATTTTTGTAGAGAAGTGATATGAAAATTTGTATGAAAGAGAATGTTAAGCTAGGTGGTGAGGGAACAATTGTAGAGATAGAGAGCAAATTTGGTAAGCGAAAGTATAAAAGGGGTAAGCGAGTGGATGGAAAGTGGTGTTTGGCATGATTGAAAAGGGAACGGATAAGTATTTTTTTTTTTTTTTTTTTTGTTGTTGAGAACAGAAGTTCAGAAGTTTTATTGCAGCTCATCAAGGACAACGTACTTCCGGGATCAACTATAGCATCTGACTATTGGAAGGCTTACAACTGCCTTGTGAAAGA
The DNA here is from genome assembly GCF_048544385.1 of Mastigoproctus giganteus. NCBI lineage: Eukaryota > Metazoa > Arthropoda > Arachnida > Uropygi > Thelyphonidae > Mastigoproctus > Mastigoproctus giganteus. The sequence continues at coordinate 204,387,550 of NC_143576.1, forward strand.
GGGCTTTCGACATCTTGAAGTCAACTACAGCCTGCATTTTAAGGATCCAGACAGCAGAGCTCATACCAACAGCATCGAGGGAATGTGGAGCACAATCAAAAAGGTCTGAAAAGTACTCATCAGGTAAAGGATCATTTTGAGCTGTATCTGGCTGAGTACATGTGGAGGAGGAAGGAAACAGGTAAGAAGGGATTGTTTATGCAATTCATCAAGGCCATCATTGCTGTTTATCCTCCCAGTGGAAAGATTAATAGGCAACTTTCTTTATTTTTTTTAAATTTTTTTGCTGAGTTTTTCTTTGTCATGCCAAGTTAGTCTAGGTACATGTGCAGGTGTGGCTTACCTCCTCGTGGTGCAGACAGATACTGAGCAGACTTTCCAGGTGATCACCTTCCTGGTGACAAAACGGCCAGATACAACTAAACAACATAACAACACGCACACCGCACAACCATAAAATTACACATTTCTGGCCTTTTACAGAGTTCTGTATTCAACACATTGTACTAAGGCGGAGTTGAACTGATGTTCAGGTGTCGTCCTACACAAAATACTATACATGTCACATGTCTATTAATATACTTTCATATTTAGCTAGTGAAAAAAGGTTATGTTTTTACTCCACTTCAGGACGGATTTGAGCAAAAGAAGTGTGGATTTTAAAACTGACTTTCATTTTAATTTAACATGTATATGGTATTGGCAAAATATGAAATTAAGAATTGTATGAAATATCTAGGTATCACTGGTTGTTCATTTTCTATAATTACAGCTTGCTTTAGTGTAGGCTATCAATGTTCATAGAATGCCGTACAAAGATTGACTTCAGCCCGGAGAAGAGGAAATAGATCTTATCAAACAACATAGAAAGACTGTCATGTGCAAATAGAGAGAAAAGCAGAATGTGGGATTAAGGATTAATTAATAATATTAATCCTTTTCACTTTATTTGGCCATGATGAACATGGGAGCATGGGAAAGATATAGCAAACATTCCCCCACCCTCTTGAGATGTAACTCCTACAACATCATAATGATCTACTGTTATTTACCTTTGACAAAATTTCTTCAATCCTATGTTTTCTTCCTGTCGTACCATTTCTGGTTACAAAGCCCCCAAGTTGGCAGAGCTGAGACTTTTCCTAATACTAATAACCATACACAACTTATACATTTACGTACAAGAATAACGGATATATTAAATTCACACTATTGGTCTTTTAGTTGCTGAAAACACTTCAACGTACAGACCTGCCGCTACCGTTTTGGTGGCATTGGTTGCAGCATCAGCTCTTGGCGCAAACTCGTAAACACTAGAAAGTCATTCCTACTTGTTTTTCTGCATTTATTATTATAACCTGCTCACATTTAGCCCCAGTCATAGTTCCAATACATAAAGGAAGTGCTTCTCATGGTGTAAAGCGCAAACACCGTACATTGTCCATAAAGTTGAACTTGTGAAAAAACTCGACAGTGGTGTGTCTGTGAGAAGTTTAACTCTGCTTAGTTGTAAATTCCGAAAGTTTCTCTGTTCTTATTTTAGTAATTTTCTTTTAGCCATTCCTTTTTAGATATATATATATATATATAAATTTTTTTTTTTTTTTCTTTTTACAACACACTAGTACAAACTTGCAGAAAAACACACAATATGATAAATAATACAGTGCGCTAACAAACTTGTTTTCACAAAATCTCCAACAATACTGACAAACTTGTTGTGATGTTTAAGAGTTTATTTTATCACAATTAGTTTTATTGCAGTACTCGTCGCATGTGCAATAAACTAATCACAAAAGACCTTCATATGTATGCCATAATAGCGTCACACGTGTGGTCGACACTGCTTCTCAAGAAATAAAGTAACCTACAGGGCCACGTCGGCCCCATATATGCGGCACAAAAGACTTTTTTTTGATATTTTAAGCCAAAAAAACAACGACAACACTGACATTACAATATTTATTTTAGAATTACTAATCAAATTATTTGCTAAATATTTTTGGTCCCTGGGGAATTTTTTTCTTAAACTAGCTTGGCAGTCAACGTTTAACACGTTGACTGCCTTTATGACCCCCCCAGAAACAAAGAAGCAGTCCTCCCACTGAAAAAGACCATTTTCATGTCCAAGAGGTAGGATGAGGTGGTTAGCTGTTGGGTAAACTGTATGTGCTAATATAACCACTGGTGATCTGTCAAACTCACTAATCCGGCACCCCACAGGTCCCAATGCTGCCGAATTAGTGACAGTCGACCTGTATTTGAGTTTCCTTATAAACAGCATACTCATATTTTCAAATCCAAAACATTTTTAAAGACAGCAATTTACACATACATATATGACGTGAATGCCAAAAGTTCCCAAGCTGGCCATGTGTAGCACTAATCACATGTATATCAGTGTGCTGTTGATACCACTGAATTAATTTACTGTGAGTTAGTGTGGAGAGTTTTGTGCCAATTACAATGTCCAATAGGACATTGTGATTGGCACAAAAGGACATTGTGGTTTGTGCAATTGGTGTTTAAGTGTGTTTCTGTTGAGTGTGTCATACAATTTCTGTAGCCAAGTAAGATGTTGGATGCTAAGGAACTGTGAATTTACAACAAATTTTGCCATAAACTTCAGAAAAGAGCTTTGAAAACTAGCAAAATGCTTAAAAAAGCATTTGGTGATTATGCTTATATATAATAATACAAATTTTTCAATGGTATTCACATTATCACAGCAGCAAAACTTCAGTTAATGACTTGGAGTGCTAAGGGTGTCCACTGTCAGTTGGACAGATAAAAATACTGAAAAAGTGCACTAAGTCAAACAGGGAAAATGGCATAAGATTAACAAATCTGTGACATCCTAGGCCTATTGTACAGTACACGATAATGCATTTCAACTGAAAATTTAAACATGAGACAAATTGTTACAAGATTTATGTTCCATTTGCTGAGTGACTAACAGAAATAGAATTGGCTCCATGTGTGCAGGGACCTGCACACACCAGGTGGAAAGGAAAGAAACTTCTTTTCCAGAGTCATAAGAGGGGATGAAAGTTGGATTTATTGGTTATTCAAATTATCAACGCATTTATGACCCTCAGAAACAAAGCAGCAGTCCTTCTACTGGAAAAGACCATTTCCATGTCCAAAAACAAGAAAGGTAAAGCAGGTTAGATCAAATGTCAAGAGAATGCTGATTGTTTCCTTCAACAATGAGGAAACTGTTTATCATCAGGAGTTTCTTCTGCTAGGCCAAACTGTGGATCGCCAAATCTACATCAAGGATATGAGGAAGGATATGTCAGGAGAAAACACCCAGACAAATGGCACACTCAAGACTGGCTTTTATGACATGACAATGCACCAGTCCACACAACTTTGTCAGTTTAGCAGATTTTAGCCAAAAACAAAATTAATGGTCTCACACTTTCTCTATTCTCCTGACCTAGAACCCCTGTAACTTCTTCCTCTTCCCTAAAATGAAAATCCAATTAAAAGTAGGAAGATTTGGAAATATTGAGAAAATGCAGAAAATGTTGGGACAGCATCATGGCACAAGAGTTCCAGAGGTGTTTCAAACAGTGGGAGAAGCACTGTAATCAATGAATAAAACTCCGGTGAGGAATACTTTGATGGGAACAATGCTAACATGTAACTAATGTAGGTCTAAATTAATTTTATTCCCCCAGTCTATAAACATGACTTGTACCTCATGTGTTAAAGAATGTGTTACAATTTGATTTAATTATTACAATTTTTGATTTCTTACCCTCTGAACCACTTGCTGTTGCTTTTTATGTCTATCCCTTAGGATTGCTACCTCTCTCCATAGCAGCTCATTTTCTTGTTTCATATTTGCCAAAATATTATCAATGCCATCTTGTCTACCATTGATAGCCTTGACATCTGCCAGCAGATCATTTACCACATCTTGTTTCATATGGACCTCACATGCTTTTCCCGTAGGTACCTATTTGCAAGAAATATCAAATGTAAGATAATGAATCTGAGAGAATAAACAAAAAGGAAAACTTCTTAAGTCATTAATATTTACGAATTATAATTCTCAAAATGATTCCTTGTTTTAGTTATAAATAAAACACAAAACCACCAATATCTGTTTATAACATGATAGGCTTTTATACTGCAAGCACTCAGTTGGAGATATAACATGGAGCAACAAAACAAAGCTGTGGGATCATTTTTCTCTTTTATTCTGGAGAATGATTAAATCTTACATTTTCACGTAAGCATTCTTACATGAAAAGAGAGAGAGAGAGAGAGAGAGAGAGAGAGAGAGAGAGAGATGGCATAAGCTGTTAGCCATCCGTGTGTGCTAGCTAGTTATCAGTTTAACTGAATAACAAAATATCGTGGTTCTGAAGAATATATACTACAGTACTTAATTAGTCTTACAAGGTTGTTGTTGTTATTTAGTTTTTAGGAGCATTAGCAACTAAGGCTATATTGCTCCGGGGATATGCGGTGGTCATAGGTTCGAACCCCGTTCTAAAAGAAGCGTGTGCTACGAACTGCTGCTCCTGCCCACCTGACTACAGAGGCGCCTAGTCTTACAAGGAGAGTGCATGATTGTGTCATCTGATTTTAAGCTTTGTGGAAATAAGCTATTCCTTAAATGAAGCAAAATGACCAAGTAGAACAAACACATATTCAGAAACTTTCCCTCCCCTTGAGAAAAGTAAGGGGAAGATCTACCTTGCTCCTTATCAATACTTTTAGTTCAACTCTCAATGTCAGTCATCATGGTCCAGGAATTAAAGTAAAAGTTTACCAGTTAAGAAGCTGTAGATTCAATCCTCACCTAAGCTAAACATATATTTCTCATCTCTAAATTTCTGAATTTTTATTTTACCATTTTTCTCCCCTTTCTTTTATATTAGCTCAGTACTAATTCACCATGGAAACAAAACAATAGTGAACTATGTATTTTAGTTACTCAACCAATAGCGTTTCCCCCAATGAAATCTACAAATTCTGTTTCCCCCAATGAATTCTCAAACACTTCCAATTGCTCTTTAACAATCGTTATACAAATGAGTCTAATAATGATAATAGTCACAACTGTTGCAATGTTCTTATAAAGAATTAGTTTATAAATATCACAAATAAAAAGAAAATTAAAATGAAACAAAAGTAAAAAACACTAAAAAAAGAATTTAAATATACCACAATGGTGAGATCCAAACCTACAAACTGTAAATTATGAGGATTTTTATAATAACTCCAAGTCACAGGGGCTGATAACATTAAGAAAACTTAAATGGTTCAGAACATGGCAAACCTCCTCCTCCCTCAATTTTCTTGTGGGTTTCTGAATATTGCTTGGCTGTTTTGCTTCATTTAAGGAATTTATTAGAGGTCTAAACATCAACAGAAGGAAACAGGAATTAGGCTACACTATACACAGTGACAAAAATTAATGTACCAACAAAAAGGTTGTAAGCAGCAAATGCCTGCTGTTAGTTTTTTCAGTTTCCTACTAAAGTCAAAGGCGCCTCCGTAGCCAGGTGGGAAGGAGCAGCAGTGCGTAGCACACGCTTCTTGATTAGACCGGGGTTCGAGCCCGTCACCACCAAATACGGAGGATGCGGAAAGGTCAAGGGAATGACCACCGCATATTCCCGGAGCAATATGGCCTTAGTTGCTAATGCTCCTAAAAACCAAAACAACAACAACAACTAAAGTCAAAGATCAAGAAAATTAGGCCATAATGTATGGTGTTATGTTATAGCCTTCCAATTTAATAAATTCATATTAACACAGTGAAATGTCTTTCCTACTCCTTACTTACCTTTCGTTTAATATGATACAATAATGCCTCCTGCCCTTTAGAAAAAAATGGATGATAAAATTCCATTTCATCATGATCTGTTCTCATTCCACACTGTTCTACACTAGTGACTTTGCGAAATCCATCTATAAACATAAAACATTTACTTATAAATTGCATAAAAAGATGGCATTCTACATTATGGTAAACAAATTAAAAAGGGAATAAATGCTACATAAACATTCAATAAAATAAGAGACAGATGCTACATGGTTGCAAATGAATTTGTTTTATTAGAGTTAAACAATATGGAGATATAAATACTACTGCAGTAATACAAGTGAGCAATTACAGCAAGTAACTGACTGGCCACAGTAATTATGTTAACTTTATATCTGTATCACATAGCATGCTTGGTATTTGCATTATAACAGCGGTGGAATATTAAGTCTCTTCTATTAAAGTCTATAATCTCCTAAAATTTCAAAATAGTCACATAAAACTACAAGCTAGAATAAACATACTCCAAAAACATTGCAATTATGTTTCTATACATCCATTTTTAACTCATAATATATTTAAAAAAAAAAAAAAAAAAATTGAAGAGAACCATACTACACATTCATTGCCACCAAAGTGATGTAACAGGGATTACCATAGAGCAGTAGTCTCCAAAGTTGGGTGTGCACACCCCTAGGGGGTGCACAAGATAATCCATAATAAATCAATATTTATTAATTATGAAAACTTTAGTTTTTTTAAATGTAATTGAAAATAAAAATTATACATAATTTTTTTTTAATACTTCAATATGTGGCTTTGTTTGATCACACAGCTTTATTTGATCATGCCGTTGGTTTCGCCCACGTCCGAAACAAAGCAGTCACATGCTTGCTTCAGGCTCGAAGTATACCGTCCATCCTTGCTTAACTTACTGAACAAATGTATATCAAAAAAGGATGGATTGTGCTTGCGGCTATCGCTGAGCTGTACTGTCACCACAAGTATCATAGCTGTATTTGTCCATAGGCTGTCGTTACTTGCAGAACTGTGTTTATATTTTAAAAACACACCACAGTAAGAATCTTTAAGTGTATTTATTGCCAGAGCTGGGAAGCATTTCAATAATATTAAATGCTGTTTAGTAACCTAAATACTTTTTATTCTCAGACCTTGTATTTAAAATGAAAGATAATTTTGAAAAATATTTGGTATCTTTTAGAAAAAAAATTATTTAAGGTACTTTTAAAAAGTACTTTAAATACTTATGTATTTTAAGTACTTTGAGAGTATCTTAAATACTTTAAATTGTTTAGATTCTTTCAAGTATTTAAATAATTTAAGTATTTAAAACAAGTTTTTAAAATACTTTTGAAAAAAGTTTTTGTATTTAGTATTTTAAAATATATTTGAAAAAAAATTTTTGTATTTAGTATTTTAAAATATATTTGAAAAAAAATTTTTGTATTTAGTATTTTAAAATATATTTGAAAAAAAATTTTTGTATTTAGTATTTTAAAATATATTTGAAAAAAAGTATCTTGTATCTCGTATTTAAAATACTTTTAATAAGTATCTTTCTCAGTTCTGCTTATAACACGTTAATTCACTAATTAAATTTATTTCTCATTAGACACTGCCACAAAATGGACAGCTGGCCTATTAAAATAGGTGCAAAGACACCTCGAATTGATACTTCCACAAACTACCAACAAGAACATGCTGAGACTGATATTTCTCCTAGTACGAGCACATCATCAACCACATTATGAACTAAGAACGATATAGACTTAATTTTGAATAAGAACCTTTCTAAGAAAATTCAAAATTATCAAGACTTTTTAAAATTTGGTTTTACATTTATCATCATCAACGACGAACCACGTCCCAAATTTGTACTCTGTCTTGAGATATTAGCCAACGATAGCATGAAACAATCACGATTGACAAGTCATTTAAAATCTAAGCACCCAGAGCATGAAGAGATACCTGTACAATTTTTTTAATGACATTTAAAGTCATATAATAATCAGACCACCATTTCAAAAAACCTTCCAAAAATTAATGACAAATGTTTACAAGTGTCTCTTGAGATTTCCTACCTTATTGCAAAAGAAAAGCTACATACCATTGGTGAAACCCTAGTTCTGCCTGCTGCAGTAAGAATGATGGAAATCATACAGGGTGAAGAGTACACCGACAAACTTAAGTCAATTCCATTGTTGGCAAATACTGTTGGAAGATGAATAGAAACCATTGCAAAAGATTTAAAGATGCACACAATAGAACAAATAACTGTGTGTGGAAGATTTGCTCTGTAGTTGGACAAAAGTACAGATGTAGCTAACATGTCCCAGCTTTTGTTATTTTTTTTTGATTTGGTAGTTGTTGGCGCATCGGCTTCTGTGGCCATATTGCACCTCCAAAGGTTTTTGCAGTACAGTGATCCAAGCCCGAGGCGGGAATCGAACCCGCGACCTTTGGGTTGCCGGGCAGGTACTTTACCCACTCGGCTAGCCTGGTCGGCGCTTTTGTTATTTGTTAGATTCTATTTGGATAATGAAATACAAGAAGAACTGCATTTTTGTAAGCCACTCAAAGAAAGGTGTACTGGAGAAGATATATTCTCAACAATGGGCAATTTCTTCAATAAAAACAAAATGTGTATCATCCATTGCAGCAAAGAAGTTGGAACCTGAAATACATAAAGTGCTGCAAGATGCGATTAATGTGGTTAATTTGATCAAAATAAGACCTTTGAGTAATAGTTTTCAAAATACTTTATAAGATGGGGAGTGACCATGAAAATCTTTTATATCACACAGAGGTACATTTGGTTATCATGTAGTAAAGTTCTCAAAAGAGTTGTTGAACTCAAAGATGAGTAACAGATTTTTCTTTTAGAAAAAGAGAAAGGTTGCAAATGGGCCGATTTCTTTTGTGACAAGAAGTGTTTGTCAGTAGTGTTACCATGCAGACATTTTAAAAAAAGTGAACACCCTTAATCTATCTCTCCAAGGTAAAGGTGATATTTTAAAGTGTGAAAAGGTAACTGCTTTCAGAAAAAAACTCGCACTCTGAAGAGAGCAGTTTGAAAAAGGTTGTTTGGAAACGTTTCCATTGTTAAATGATTTTTCTGTCGAAAACAATTTGAATAAATCACTAATAAAACAACTATACTTGGGCATTTACAAAAAATTGGAAACAGAATTTGTTTGGAAATATGTCAAATGAAGAATATCAATGGGTTTTGAGTCCTTTTGTTGAAACTAAAGATTAAACACCTGCCAATCATTGCACAAGAACAGCCGACTGACATTAGGGAAGATGGAAATTTACGAGCTGAATTTTGTAAAACCGTTGCGTAATTTCTGGATGATTTTAAAAATGAGTATCCTGATTTGGTAAGCAGAGCAGGTGATTCAACCCTTCCATTTGGATCAACGTACCTATGTGAAGTGATTTTCTCAGCAATGACTATTATTAAAACCATGTTTAGATATAAACTTAACTTGGAACCAGATCTTCAGGTAGCTGTGTACAGCAATAATGAAAAATATTCAAGCACACTGTTCCCACTAAAAAGTCCTGCTGATTTGATTTAATACCACTTTGTACTTTGTAATTTCAATTTCATTTTGTATTTTTGCATCTAATTACATTGTGATCTTTTCAAATTATATATGTGATTCTAGATATAATGCATACCATGTAAATTATTTATAAAAAAAACAAATAGTATTACATTACATTTACTACACTTGTTACATTAATGATTTCATATCATTCAGTACTTGAACTTCAATTCAATTTTGTTTTGTATTTTTTTATTTGTGATCTTTTAAAATTATGTGATTTTAGATATAATGCCTTCATTGTAAATGATTTATAAATTAAAAAAAAAAATACTAAACATATATATATATATATATTTTTTTTTTTTTTTTTTTATTCCGGGGTGCATGTTAGTCCTTTTTAAGTAAAAAAAGAATGCACAACCAAAAAAGTTTGGCGACCACTACCATAGAGAAGGTGTGCATGAGTGGATTTTATGAAGGCAGGCCAATCTAGATTTCTCCTAAATATTCTCAATTAGAAAGATATTGGATCCATCAGTGTTTTAGATTGAGTGTCTAATAACACAAGTTGCCTGTTCCCCTCTAAGTCCTCCTTCAAGGTGCCTGGTCAGCATGAAACGGAAAAGACCAAATCCTCCAGAACATAACACAATGAAACAAATGGCCCTCAGTCTCCAGTGGCTTTCACCCCCCCCCCTCTTACGGCAGGAAGAGGATCAGAGTGGTATCAGAGGGTGCTAAGAATCTCTGGGTATAAACAGGCTACCATGCACGGAAACTGAACTTGGAACAGGAATTAGAAAATTAGAGCTGAAAAAGGAATTAGAAAATGTGAACTGGAATATCATTGGTTTGGTTGAAACAAATCACTTATAAGTGGAAATCTGCTGTACACCAATGGAAACAGTGAAAAGAGTGAAGGTGGAGTTTGCTTTCTGGTCCATAAAGATATAAAAAAACATTTTGGAATTCAAAATGGTTTTTTTGCATTATTATTGGTGAAATGTGTTTCCCCTTTACTGAAATCTTCAATCGAATAAAAAACAAATAAATTTTCAGAATCTTCTCTTCATTCCTATTTACTTATTACAATGGTGAAGGGAAAGATACCAACGGAAAATGCAAGTGCTGACAGTGCTAGGAAACGAAACAAAATTGATTTAGAAATGAATGAAGATGATTGATTAAGAAGTACGAAGCAGGACAAAGTTTGTCATCTATTGCACGGAATTAGGTCTTGCTGCTTCAACAGTGAATACTATTTTAAGAGACAGTGCACATATAAAAGAACATGGTAAACGATCAACACATTTAAGATCAACAGCGATCACAAAACAGCATTCAGGTGCTATATCAAAGATGGAAAAACCATTAATAATATGGATGGAAAACCAGATTCGGAAGCAAGTGCCCTTGAGTCCAATGGCCATTCAAGCAAAAGCAAGAATTATATTTATGAAGATATTAAGGATAAGTACGGAAAACCCCAAGCCAAGTTCATGGCAAGCAACAGATGGTTTAACAGGTTCAAGCATTGCGCTGTTTCCAAAACATTAAAGTATGTGCTGAAGTCACCAGTGCCGATTCTGCAGCTACAGAGAAATTGTGATGTATACAAAAAAACCCCTTCTAAATCTCCACATCCCTCAACTTCAGCAGTGGTGTGCTTATCAGCTGGAGAGTTAATTCTGGCAATGATGCCCAAAAGGTAAAACTTGCTGACATTATGCCTGTCTCCTCTCTCTTTTTGTAATTTTATAATTTTGAAATTTTTTTCATTTTTGTAAATTTTCCTGTGCACGAGATAAAATATTGAATAAATGATTGTCTCTACATGTTCGTTGAACATTTTTTTTTTTTTCTTCAATCAAATTTGCAAGTGCTACATAAGCATTTAAGGAAATTCCGATTTACGTAGAGTTCTGCAGAAGGCAACCCTTACGTAAGTCGGGGAGTGGCTGTAGAAAAAATACTTGATGAGAATCAACCAAAAGAGCAAACTGGCAATAGGACAGAATTCTCAACTATGGATCACCTTCACATAATAGCACAGCTAAAGGAGAAAGCAAATAAATATAAAACACCATTATGCCTGGTATTTGTGTGTTGTTGTTTGTTGCTGGATTTATTGGTGCAAAGGCTATTAAGGCCATAATGCACCTATTCCAATCTTATTTGGTACATGATTGTTATATTGGTTATTTGGTCCTTGAGGTTGTCACAGACATTCTCTCGGATATGCCAGACAAGCTGTACTTGCTACCTGGGAGTCTAAAACCCTGATGGAACGAATATTCGGGTGACATTCAAGTCAAACAGACCCAATTTCGGCAAAGTCCAGACGGTCTATGACAGCCAAATCCTCTGCTTGCACCTTCACGATGGTGGGACTGTTAGTAATCCTGGGTATAACCTCCATGAACAAGTACATGGTGGGTGACAACCCAGATGTGAACCAACGTAAGCAGGGGTCGAGGTGTGGTGCCCAAACCACATGGAAGAATGCTTCCCCTCTGAGTTACCAGGCAGAACTAGGTGGTGGATGACACACATCAACCGGTGCAATACCACCACTTTGCTTATTGGGCACCTGAAATGGTGGAACCCATGTTTAGTCTCCAGAGCAAAGTTCTGGTCAACCCTTCCCCATCTCTTCCATCATGCAGTATGATTGATGACTTTTCAGGTTATGATGAACACCATAGCGAGATCCAATATTCCTTAGTGTGTATGGGGGGAGGGGGCTTTGTCAAGGCCACGTATTGTCAAGGATCTGGGTATATTCTTACCATGTGCACACCATATCCAAAAATTTCATTATTTCTTATAGCATTTCCCATCCAATTTTTCTTACTACTGAATACACCATGAATTGTCAAACTAATAGAGCAAGCTTATCTGGAAAAAGATCTAAACCTCCCAAACACTTCCTAATTCATTTCACAAATATATGTGGTCTCAATTCTAATCTCAACTATGTCCATTTCCACTTGCAGTCTGCCAAATCCCATGTACTTTTTCGGACAGAATCTCAGTTATCGGTTGATTCAACTACTGCTCATCTCAGTTGCCTAAATTGTTCGCTGTATGATTCCTTTCACCTCAAAGGTGGTACTTGTGCATATGTCCATTCTGATATTCCCTGTCAAAGACTTGGTAATTTAGAATTTCCTCTTTTCGATCTTCTCTGGCTTAAAATCTCTCTACCTCATTGTGTCAAATTCATCTTTTGTCTCTACCATTCTCCCAACTCCACTAATCACTTGGAGCTCCTTGACTTCCTCTCTTGCAACTTGACTTTCTCCAGTCCAACTTTCCTAACAGTGAGGAAATTTTCCTTGGTGATTTTAATGTTCACAACTCCAGCTGGCTTCCGTTTTCTAATCACACCGTCCCAGCAGGTCGAGATGCTGAGGCTTTTGCAATTACTAATGACCTAGCACAGATTGTTCATTTACCTACAAGAATGCCAGACAATCCTAACCATACAGCCAACACACTTGATCTATTTATCACAAACAACCATTCCAAGTACACCTTCAAAGTGATAGGTCCTTTAGGCACTGCAGATCACAACTTGGTGATTGTCTCTTCTCCAATGGAGCCTTTATCTCATGGCTATTCCCAACCTCGTATTGTTTGGCATTACAAGAATGCAAAATGGGATGACCTGTGAGATTTCTTTTCCTTGGTCGGATTACTGTTTCAAAACTTCTGATGTCAACGTTTACTCAGATCGTGTCAGTGAAATTATTCTTGTAGGAATGGAATTCTTTATCCCACACTCCACTTTAAAATCTCGTCCTTTATCTAAAATTTGGTTTTCCAATAAATGTGCTAAACCTGTTCAAGAAAAAAAACCATTGCATATCGTAATTGGCAAGTTTCTAATTCTTCAGTTTCATTTTCTGCCTACACCAAAGCTTGCAACAATTGTAAAGCAGTTATTAATCAGCCCAAACTAGAGTTTGAACAGTCTAAGAGTAGAAAATTCGCTTCTTGCCCTAATGTTAGCCGAGCATTCTGGTCTTTTGCCAAAGCTATTGGCCGCAACTTTTGCCCATCTCTGCTCCCACCTCTGTCCAAACCAGATGGTTCTATTGTAACTTCAGCCAAGGATAAAGCTGACCTGCTAGCATCCCATTTTTCTTCCAACTCATGTATTAATGAACTTGGTAAAACACCTCCCACCATTCCCAACACACTCCATTCAATGCCTTCTATGGTCTTCCGTCAAAACGATGTCAGAAGGATTTTGATGAATCTGGATGCTAAGAAAGCTCCAGGTCCCGATGGTATTTCTCCACTTGTTCTCAAAACCTGTGCTCCTGAACTTACTCCTGTTCTTTGCCGTCTTTTTTCACTTTCTTATTCCCAAGGTGTTTTTCCTTCTGCTTGGAAATTTGCTCATATCCATCCAGTTCCTAAAAAGGGTGACAAATCCCTCCCATCCAATTATCGTTCCATTGCAATTACTTCTACTCTCTCTAAAGTAATGGAGAAATCAATTAACCGCCAACTTTTAAACTACCTAGAAACCTTCCGTCTGATCAACGATCACCAGTATGGATTCCGTCAGTATCGATCCACTGGTGATATTCTGGCTTATGTTACCCATTTATGGACTAATTCAATGGAAAAGTGTGGTGAAACACAAGTAGTTGCTCTAGGTTTATAATTTATCAAAAACCAAAGGTTTTTTATAAATTATAAGTTTGACATAAAGGTCGTCTAAACAAGCTTCCATCTTATGGTTTGTCAACTGTTTTTTGTAATTGGTTATCCAGTTTTCTCTCTGATCACTCACTGAGGGTGATGGTAGATGGCTCTCTGTCTTCTAACTTCTCCACTAATGCCGGTGTCCCCCAAGGTTCAGTTCTTTCCCCCACTCTTTTCCTCTTGTATATTAATGATCTTCTTCCATTGACTGGAAATCCTATCCATAGTTTTGCCGATGATAGCACATTGCATTCATATTCCATTTTGAGAAACCTTGCCCTGCTCAATGAGTTTCAACTTCTCAAAAACCTGCTACCAATTCCTTAAATGCCGATCTTTAAGTAATTCTCCAGTGGGGCAAAGACAACTTAGTTGATTTCAATCCTTCTAAAACTCAGCTTTGTCTTATATCTCGCAAAAAGGATTCTTCTGCTCCTATCCTTATCTTTGTTTTCACTCCAATTTCTAGGCAAAATGATATTCTGTTTTGGGGATTACCTTGACTTCTAATCTTTCTTGGCACAATTACATTACAAATATTGCTTTCTCTGCATCTAAAAAACTTGGTTTTCTCTTTTGCTCTCGGCGTTACTTTTCTTCCAAACAGCTGCTCACTCTATACAAACCGCAAATCCACCCTACCATGGAATATTGTTCCCACTTCTGGGGTGGTGTCCCCAAAACCTCTCTCAGGCTTCTTGATTCCATTCAGAAGGGGCAGTTAGGTTAATTAATGATTCATCTCTTACAGAGTCTCTCCACTTTGTCTCATAGATGTACTCTGTCTTCTGCATGCCTTTTCTACAGATACTTCCATGGGCATTGTTCTTCTGAATTGGCATCTATAATTCCCGCTCTCTCTTTCAAAACAGTCTGAACATGTGCAGCCACCAGCCAACATCCATTTACTGTCCAACTCCAAACTCACAGAACCAACTTTTCACGTTTCTTGTTCATTCATTCAACTGCTGTTTTCTGGAACAAACTTCTTTCATACATATTTCCTGAAAATTACAGTCTACAGATGTTCAAGTCCAATGTCAAAAAATACCTTCTTTTGTCTTCCCAACCTCCATTCAAAGCACGGTACTAAGTACTATAGGTTCTACTACCTCTCATGTTTGAGGTCTACACAAAAAAAAAAAAAAATATTACAAAAAAAGGATTCAGATCAGTGATATATTTGTTTATCATTCTGAGGAAGGTAAAAACATCATTAATATCTTGTCTCTAATGCATATTAAGGGGCTATGCTTCATTAAAAATCATATAAGTGCATCATATAAATGATGCAAGTGCACTAAGATATACATATCTTGTCGGTCTCCAAGAATCTGCTGTAATGTAAGTTTATTAGAGGAATATAGATGTGAAGAGAAAGCTGTTTGTCATTCTCTCAAGTATAATGGGCATTCAATGATAAAGTGATTTACTGTGAGTTGAGTTTGACAGTTGCTGCAGAGTGGAAGGTCATCCTGAGTGAGTAAATAACTATGAGTTAGGTGGGTATGTCCTATTCGCAATCTGGCAAGTACTACTTCCTTTCTATTGCCTCTTAGGCTTAATTGCCACTGCTTGTGATCGTTTTTAATCTGAAAGCGCTTATTGCTTTTTTTTGTTCCTGCCAAATCGATAGCCATTTTTTTCTAACAGTGCTATGTATGATGTGTTTGAAATCTGTGCAAGGTATCTGTATGTTTGATGTTATGCGACTGGCGTTCTTGGCAGCAAAATCCACTTGTTAGTTTCCTATGATTCCAGAATGCCCAGGTATCCAACAGAAAATTAATTTTTGCCTGTTTGCAAGATGCTGCACTAACTTGATTTGATTTTTTGTAGTAATGGAAGACTGGAAGGAAATTTACACTGAAGATCAGATACAGCGCTTAAGGGATCTGTGTAGATAATGGTTTGAGGATAAAAAGACTGTTTTACATTCTCTAGAGCCATCAGGATGGCATACAGTTCTGCGGTGTAAATGCTGCACTCCAAAGGCAGCTGCTGGGATACTGTAATGTTTGGTAGAACTGCTGCTGCTGCGCCAACTTTACTATCTGTCTTGGAACCATCAGTGTAAATTTGGGTAAAACTAGAGAACTGAAAAGAATGAGTTGCATGGATCTGCTGAATACTGAAATTTGGAAGTGCATTCTTTCCCCATTGTTGGAAATGTTGGTCAACGTTGGCCAAGGGTATTTGCCATGGTGGTGTAGCCGTGCTAATATCTAGAATTATGTTATTCATATTTAGTTCCCAGCACATAGTTATGCTTTGTAATCTAATGCCATATGGTTTATTATGCAAAGTTTTATTTTGGTACAAATTATGCCATTTTGGGATGAGTAGATACTGCCTTATAGGATGATGTGGGAAACTTCTGATTTTAGCTGCATGGCTTAATAGCAGATCCTGCCAACGAAAAAACAGAGTTGGTTCGTGTGCTTCCATAGAGACTCTGAACTGGCGATGTACGAAAAGCTCCCAGTGCAATTCAGAGAGCATTGTGATGTACTGGGTCGAGCCATTTTAATGCACTTTCTCTAGCTGAGGCATATGCAAGAGACCCATAGTCTAGTCTGGATCTTATGAGCGACTGGTATGAGTGCAACAGCATGTACCGATTTGCACCCCATGACATAGCAGAAATTGCACTGAGGAGATTCAGATTCTTTAGACAGGTTGTACGAATATGCTTAATATGCTCTAAGAAACTAAGTTTTTTATCCAGAATTAGTCCAAGAAAGCTGTTGAAAAGTAATTGGATGAGAGTCAAGATGTAAATCGGGATCTGGATGTAAATGCCGTTTACGGCAAAGATGAATTGCTGTTGTTTTTTTGTTTTGAAAGTCTATATCCATTATTTTTTTCCCACTGAACAGGCTTCTTAATTGTGCCTTGAAGCTGTCTTTCAATGAAACGCATGTTTTGTGAGTGGCACGAGATTGCCAGATTGTCAGCATACAGATATGTTTCAACTGTGTCGAGAATACATTTGGTAATTGAATTAATCCTGATGGAGAAGAGCTTGGCACTAAGCACAGAACCCTGAGGGACCTCTTCTTGCACAAATGTTTGCGAGAGCAGAGCAAAATCGTACCTATTGCTCAAAAAGTTCCAGATAAATTTTGGAAGATGACCTAGAAGACCGGATTCATAGAGATCGTGAAGAATCCCATATCACCAGGTTGTATCAAAAGCTTTTTCGATGTCGAGACACATCACCACTAGGTGTTCGTTATTGAGAAATGAATTTCGGATGTTTCCTTCAGTTTTGACCATAAGGTCAAGTGTTGATCTAGTTCTTCGAAATCCATATTGATTTTGACTTAGAATGCTTTCAGTCTCTAGGAACCATGTTAATCTGGCATTAATTATTTTTTCTAATACTTTTCCTATACAACTAGTTAAAGCTATCGGTCGATAATTTGCTGGATCTGAATGGTCCTTTCCTGGTTTTGGGAAAGCTAATACAATAGAATGATGCCAGCTGGTAGGGTAGTAATCTTCATCAAAGATTCAATTATACAGTTTTAGCAGAGCAGAATGGGATCCTTCACTCAGATGATATATCATGGCATAGTACACCTCATCGGGGACAGCAGCACTATTACTGGATTTTGCAAGTGCACTATGTAACTCTGCCAAGGTAAGGGGTACATTATATGGAAGCTGTCATGAAGTATTGAAATTGAGATTATATTTTTCTGCTTGTACTTTATGTACGTGGAAACTTGGCTCAAATGTGGTTACAGCTGAGATGGTTTTGAATGTTTCACCTAATGTATTAGAAATTTCAAGAGGACTGCAGATTTCTTTGCCTTTTAGAAGTATTATCAGAGTGGTTACAGGAGGATATTTTCCATTAATTCTTCAAACTTTAGTCCAAACAGTTCTGATATTTCTGGTTCTGTTTACAGTGGAGGCATATTTGGGCAATGTCTCTTTTTTGCTTATTTGTTGTATATGACAAGATTTAGCTCTAGCTTTCTTGAACTGTATGGGATTAGCTGTGGTTGGGTATTTGCGAAATAAGTTCCAGTATCTATTCTTCTCTTTTTGGCATTGCTGCAGGCTTCATTCCACCATATTTTTGGGTGTGAGTGGGTTTTCATGGATGATCAGGATATAATGGTTTCTGCAGCTGCTATTATTTGCTGAGTTGTGTACGTTACGGCAGAGTCAATGGTGAGAGTCTCAATGGGCTGAATATCTAGGTGTGCCAGTTTTTGATATTTCTTTCAGTTAGCTTTGTCGAATTTCCAAACAGTATTTATTTCAGTTTGAGGAGGAGAGTTAGTCAACAGTGTGCATATTACTGGATAGTGGTCACTATTACGAAGGTTATCAGTGACCGTCCAATCAATAAGCGGAAAGAGGTTTCGTGGGCATATTGAAAGATCAATTGCAGAAGTTGACCTTGAGGAAAGATGCACGACATGTGACTCCCACCATTGTTTAATAATGGGAAGTTGTGCCTTTCAAGAAATTTTTTAATTAACTGACCTCTCTTATCAAGGTAAGAGGAACCCCTAAGGGGTGATGCCCATTCCAGTCACCCAAGATACAGAAAGGTGGTGGCAGCAGGGTAACTAAATCATCCAAATCTGCTAAAGTGTATGAATAATTGGACAAAAAGTATAAGGAAACAACTGTTACTGCTATCTCAACCATAACTCTAGCAGCGATTGCTTTGTTATTATTTGTTTTTTTTTAGGAGCATTAGCAACTAAGGACATATTGCTCCGGGTCACAGGCTCGAACCCCAGTCTAATCAAGAAGCGTGTGCTACGCACTGCTACTCCTGCCCACCTGGCTATGGAGGTGCCAAAGCGATTGCTTCTAAAGTTGTTTGCAGTGGGACAGGTCTGAAAGGAGTTCTGGAGTTTACTAGCAATGCTACACCTCCATGTGCTGTATTAGAGTTGTATCCTTTCTAAGCATTATATGATGCTTTATGCTCATAGATATTTTAGGGGTCAGGTTTGTTTCCTGTATACAAAGAACAGCAGGCTTATATTTGGTAATTAAGTCATAAATATCGTCTAAATTAGCTCAGAGTCCACGACAATTCCATTAATGATTCTATGCATTATTGAGGATTATCGGGTGTGTCTGCTTGCTTACGGGATGTGGATTGTTTGTGCCTGTCTAGTCTTGTTTTTTTCCCTTTTTGGGAAATTTGGTCTAGTGATGTCCACGTCCTCTTCTGCATGTGAAGTTCAAGAAATGGTTCATCTCAGTGTGAATTTCTATCAATGTCCACAGTATCAGTACTCGATTTTTGATTATTTCTTTCAGAGCTTGTTTGATTAACTGGCTGTTATACAGCATTTTTATCTGGCAGTATTGTCAATGGTGTATTTACCAAATGAGTTGATTGCTGTTGGGTAGGCTGTTCTTTTAGTGCCCAATCAGAAATTGAGATGCTTGGTGGAACTGAACAATCTGTTTGTACTGTTATGGATTGTTGCTTTTTTACAACTGAAGAATAAGATGGCAATTTATTAGAAATTGAAAAATGTCTTTTTGCTTCTTGGTATGGCAACTTGTGTTCCACTTTGTGATTTTGTATATTATTTTCGGTATGTGCAATGGATTGATAACTGGAAGGATGTACTAATGAGACATGTGGCAGAGAAGAAAAAATTCACGGGATATATATAAATTAACAGGTAACACAGAAACCTATGGAAGATATAAGCTGGTCTGTAATCAAGTCACAAAGGAGGTAAGGCAGACAAAAGCAGATTACAAGAAATCTATGGCAAAGGATGTAAAGAAAAACAGCAAAGAGTTCTTTAATTAAGTAAACTCTAGAAGGAAGGGAATGGATCAGATTGGTCCACTTGATATCATTGGTTCAACTGTTGATGATCCTGCGCAGGTAGCTAACAAACAATGAATATTTTGCATCTACATTTACATATGAGGAGTTATTCAGGGAGGGGAATACCAGAGGTGTATTAGACTATGTTAGTGAGTTAAATGATTTTTTAATAAGAGGAAAGTGGAGAAGAAATTGTTGAACATAAATATAAAAAAGGCACCTGGGGTGGATCAGATCTATCCAGTTATATTAAAGGAGGCAGCAAAAGAAGAAAGCAAACCTTTAGTCATAATTATGAGAGCTTCCTTGAATCAGGGGAGGTAACCATGGACTGGAGATGTGCAAATGTCACCCCAACTCAGAAAGGAGCAAAGGGTGACAAGTAATTACAGACCTGTTAGTTTAACTTCTGTTCTGGGGAAATTAATGGAGGCACTGGTTAAAGAAGCACTGCAGGGTCATCTAGACAATAGTTCGGACACAGCATGGGTTTGTTAAGGAGAGGTCTTTTCTGACCAATCTGATTAGATACTATGATATGGTCACAAAGGAACTGAATGCAAAAAATAATTTTGATATCATATACTTGGATCTTAGGAAGGCTTTTTCTGTTGCACATGGAAGACTACTGCACAAATTGGAGCAGTATGACATTAAAGGCAAAATGCCGCTATGGATAAATGGATGGTTGAGTGGGAGAAGACAGAGTGGTAATCAATTTACACAGCTCCTTGTGGACTAATGTTATTAGTGGAGTCCCCCAGGGTTCAGTGTTGGGTCCATTGTTGTTTACTGTATTAATTAATGATATTGATGAAGGTATATCAGGTTTAATGTCTAAGTTTTCAGACAATACAAAGGTTGGCAGGGTTGTTAATGACAGTACGCTACTGCAAGAGGATCTAGAACTGTTGAGCAGATGGGCTGAGAGGTGGCAACTGAAGTTTACCATTGGCAAATGTAAGGTACTGCATATGGGTAGCATTAACCCCAGAGTAACATATCAACTGTGTGGTACTACACTAAAGGTGGTAGAGAATGAAAAGGACCCGAGGGTAATTGTGCAGTCAGATGTGAAGTTTTCTGAGCAGTGCAGACAGTCGGCAAGGGTAGCTCATGGTGTCTTGTCAATGATATACAGGAATTATTCTAGCAGGGATAAGAAGGTGATTATCCCCTTGTATAAGGCAATGGTCAAGCTACACAGTGAGTACTGTATACAGGTCTGGACGTCTGATTTTAGGAAGGATGTAGAGTTTTTTTTTTTTTTTTTGGTAGTTGTTGGCGCATAGGCTTCTGTGGCCATAATGCACCTCCCCAGGTTTTTGCAGTACTTTGATCCAAGCCCGAGGCGGGAATCGAACCCGCGACCTTTGGGTTGCCAGGCAGGCACTTTACCCACCCGGCTAGCCCGGTCGGCGGATGTAGAGCTGCTGGAACGAGTACAGAGAAGGGCAACAAGATTAGTGAATGGAACAAGGGATTGCTCTTATCAAGAAAGGCTTACGATTTGCAAATTACAGTGTCTGGTGACTCAGCACCTGCAAGGTGATCTGATTGAGGTGTATATTGTTTGTTTGTTACTTGGTTTTTAGGAGCATTAGCAACTAAGGCCATACTGCTGCGGGATATGCGGTGGTCATTCTGTGACCTTTCCGCATCCTCCGTATTTGGTGGTGATGGGCTCGAACCCTGGTCTAATCAAGAAGCATGTGCTACGCACTGCAGCTCCTTCCCACCTGGCTACGGAGGCACCTTTGAGGTGTATAATGGTTTGAGCAAGCTCAATGCTGATGGGGTTCTGCCTCTTGTGCAGATTAAACACCTGAGGAGACAAATTCAAATTGAGGAAAGACAGTTGTAGAATAGATGTGTGGAAGTTTGTCTTTTGCCAGCATGTGGTTGACTGCTGGAAGAAACTTCCATCTGTTGTTGTAGAAGATAACAGCTTAAATAAATTCAAGGCAGTACTATACAAACATTTGAAGTGAATAGATGGGTGAAATGGGAAATTTTTTTTTTTTTTTTTTGGCTCATGCTGTATAAGCTTGTTTTTTTGCATCATATGCCTCTACTAATGCTAATATTTAGCCTCATCTTTACCCAGCCAAATTCTTACATTCCATATAAAGCCATGTAAAACCACATTATTGCAATTAATCTGCAAGAATTCTAGTTTGTGTGTATTAGTGATTGATTTTCTGAAGGGTGTGCCCTTAAGATAACTTATCTATATTAACTATCTAGTACTACAGAACTATTAGTGATATATCACAATACTTTTGTACATAGTAGTAAACTACAACTAATGTTATGAGAGGCATCGATTTAATTGTATCTCATATTGTGACTACCTTCACAAGTATTGTGATATATCACTGATAGTTCTGTAGCGAATTTCTAATTCGTAGTGTATTAACCATTGTGTGTTTATTTTCTTAGTATTAACCATCTAGTGATCACACCAAATTGAAATCTAAGAGTTGGCACTCGGTCATCTTTTTTTTTCTGCTATCAGTTTTTTTTTTTTGGGGAAAAAAAAGACAAACAGTTCATAATGTTGTTTGCAAAACTTTAAAAATTCTATTGATAATTTAGTGTTGAACTGACTTTACTTCTTAAATAATGCCTGAACATCTCAAAGCATAATTTCATTTTTGTATACAGGTTTCTGTGTGGGGATGGCATTGATATTATTGCATAATATGAACAAATAATATACTGTATATCTTTAGTAACATCAATTTTATTATAAAAAAACACTTCCAAAAAAAATAAAATAAAAAATACACTGTGGATGAAACCATAGTGATGTTGAAAATTAACACAGCGCTAAAATTAATAATGTAGATTATAATTGAAAACCATACTGATAATTCTAACAGATATTTAAATTAATAATTTTTTCTATTTTTAGTATACAAAGTACACCAGGGTGACCACTAGGTGGTTAAAATCTACTATTTTGACTCAGTTATGATCAATATGATAACTAAAGCTCTATACAAACTTTTTTTATTTCACAGATACAGAAGTTAACTTACACATGTTAAGCTGACGGATGAAGCTTGCCATGTTATTGTGCTTGAAGTACAATGGAAGTAACTGTTTAGCAAAGTCTGCTTGATTGCAAATGATGAAACTTTTACCATTCTGAAAAATAAATATAGTACAGAATATACTACCTACATTTATATTCTTATATATATAAATTTGCTACCTGGAAGTATCCCTAAAAATTCTCCTTTCACTTATCACAAACCAGTAGGTGGCCAAAATTAAACTAAGACTAAATCATCATCCCTACAAAATCTATCACTCGTAACAAAAACAAAGCTGAGGCTAATATATATTATGCAAGACAGAACTACGTAATAAACAATAAACAAGTTATAAAACTCAAAACCAAGATATACAGGTTTATAGTAAACATTAAAGTAAACACTGGATTACTGTGTTTCAAATTAAACTTCTCAAAGTTACATTAGCCTACAAAAGATATGCAAGTTCATGTTAACGACTGATGCACAATTCATATTTTGTCTGCACAGCATTAGGTATAAGGTATCTGCACAGCATCATGTGATAGTCTCCTTTAGAATTAGCAATGCCCACATGGTACAAGGAAGCCATAGGCTTCCTTGTACCATGTGGGCATTGCTAATTCTAATCCTGGTGCAGGGAAGCCATAGGCTTCCTTGTACCATGCTTCCCTGCACCAGCCAAGAAAAAAATAAAAATAAATAATAATAATAAATTTTTTAAAAATAATAAATAATTAACAAGAGAAAAGGAAATAGACAACCTATGTGTTTCCTCCTCCCATAGGTAATTATCCAGCTGACCTTAGAATATCTCCAAAATGTCAGCCTCTACCACCCATGTAGGTAAATTATTCCAGTAATTTATAACTAAAACTAGCTAAACTAAAACTTCCGGCAATCCAGTCTAAACATCTTCCTCTGTAACTTGAAATTATGGCCCCTAGTGCTAGAATCATTTATAATCATTAAAATTTCATCCTCATTCATTTTAAGTATGCCTCTCAGAGCCTTAAACCAATCAAGTCTCCTCTAAGATGCCTAGTTTCCAAGTTTCTGCAACCCACATATTCAAAGTCTTTCCTCATATGGACACCCTTTTGCCGATCTCACCAGGCGAGTTTCCTGTCTTTAGACCCTTTCAAGAAGCAATGTCTTTCTTTAGGTGCAGTCTCCGTACTTGAACACAGTATTCCAAGTGTAGTCTAACAATAGCCTTATATAATGGGATTATTAAGTCCTTATCTCTACTAGCAATTGTTCAATAAATCATCGATAGGACACCACAGGCTTTCCTTGCAACCTGTCTACAATGCTCAGAGAACTTCACATCTGACAGTATAGTAACACCTAAGTGCCTTTCCTCCACTACTGGCTTTAGTTCAACTCCACCAAGAGTATAAGTTATTTTGGAGTTACTATTTCCCAGGTGTAATACCTTACACTTTGCTGGATTAAAGCATAGCTGCCATTTTTCTGACCATCCCTGAAGAAGCCTACTTGGTGCTGATCATTAACTACTGATCATCACCTGCAAATTTAAACATCACGCCTCTATTCCTTCATCGATGTCATTTATGAAATTCAAAAACAACAGTGGTCCTAACACTGATCCTTGGGAAACCCCACTTGTTACATCAACACAATTTGGGGAATAATCATTTATCACAATCCTCTGCCTCCTACCCTGAAGCCATCCAGCTATCCATCTAAGGATTTTCCCTGCGATTTCAACCTGTTCCAGCTTATAAAGTAACCGCTAGTGTGGGAAGGAGTCAAATGCTTTGCTGAAAACCAAATAAACAATGTTGAAATTATTCCATAAGTCCAGCTCTTCAGTAACCCTGTCAAAATTGCTAGCCAGATTAGTTAAACATGATTTTCCTTTAAGAAAACCATGGTGAGTAACCTTCAGTATTCCATTTCGATCTAAATGATCCCAGTAGCAGGGAAAATCTCCATGATTTTCCCTGCTACTGAAGACAGACTAACATTAGCAGAGGCATATGATGCAAGAAAGCAAACTTATTCAGCATCAGCCAAAAAAAAAGAACCACTCCCATTTCACCCCTCTGTTCGTTCCAAATACCTGTCCAGCTCAGCCTTAAATTTATTTTGGCTATCAACTCCCATAACAAAAGATGGAAAACTACCCACTGGCTAAAGGCAAACTTCCACACATCTAACCTACAACTGTCTTTCTTCATTTTGAATTGATGCCCTCTCAGGTGATTATTCTGAGCAAGAGGAAGAATCCCATCAGCATTGAGCATGCTCAAACCATTCAAGGCTTTATACACCTCAATCAGATCACCTCACAGGTGCCTAGTCTCCAGACACTGTAATCTGCAAAACTTAAGCCTTTCTTCATAAGAGCAACCCTTCGTTCCATTCACTAACAAGCCAGTAAGGTCCCACTTTACTCTTAGCACCACCCTTATGGATTGAAGATACATTGGCACTTTTCCAATCCAACGGAAATCGCTTACGAGTCCAGTGATGCTCTTGCAATTAGCCAAAATGGTTCAATGCACTCACTTGCAACTCTCTTAAGGTTATAGGGTATATGCCATCAACCCCAGGAGCCTTACTGGCCTGCAGGCTCGAAAGTTTTTTCATTAAATAAGCATGTGAAATTTAAACATCAATTATATATTTTTCGACTTCACTCCCATAATTTCTCATTGACACAAAGGGTTTTTCTTTTATAAATATCGATGCAAAGTAAATGTTGAGTTCATTGGCAACATCAGCTGCAGTATCTAATACTATCCCACGTCCATTACAAAAGGTCCGGTCTGGTTTGTCCTTCTCCTCTTTGCATTTATATATGTGAAGAATTCCTTATCCCCTCTTTTTGCCAGCAATTTTTCATAATCTGCCTTTGCCAGCCCAACATTTTCTGTGGCCCTAATTACAAATCAATTTGTAGCTATTATAGGCTTCAGTACTTTTCCATGCCCTCTTTTTCTGATCAAGTAATCTGACAACTTCATTATTCATTCAACATGGAATCCTCGTGGAACATTTTTTTTTTTTTTAAATGGTATATAAGCATTCAAGGCTTCTGTGATTAATGTTTTAAAATGTATACCAGAATTCAATTGTATTCGCTCTCTGTGAAATATCTACCCAGTTAGGCCATCATAATTTCCTTTCCTGAAATTATAACCCATTCCTTTGCCTTTAACTACTACTAACTCGGAAAACTGCTAGCTTGGGGAATTCACAGACTAATAGATTAACAGTAGCTGTAGGCAGAGGCGGAAATAATTCTTGCACTGCTTCTATTGGAATGAGAAGCAGCTGGAAAGCAAGTTGCTGGGGATTTCAGGAATTGCTGGAAGTCATTAAACAAGTAAATACATGGGCTGTGTTGTTAGAGTAACTAACAGGAAGAACAGGGGGATGTACACCAATGCTAGGAGTATACTAAATAGATTTTATGAACTTGAAGTGCTGGTTAAGACATTCAAGGCAGATACTGTTGGGATATCAGAGACGTGGTGTACTCAGATATAGAGGGGTGCAGAATCAGATTTGGGGAGTACAATGTATACAGAAAGGATAGACAGGGTGGGAAAGGAGGAAGGGCTAGGCTGTTAGATAAACACATAACATCTAAGGAAGTGCACTGAGTTGATATAGATGGAAAATGCAATGGTCAGTCAGTTTAATGTGATATAAGCAGTGGGAAAGCAAAAATGAAGGTAGGTGTTTGTTATAGACCTAATGACTCTGATGAGTACAATGAACAATTATACAGAGAAATAGAGTGGGCCAGTAAATCAGAGTGTCTTATAATGGGGGATTTTAACTTCCCAGATTAGACTGTAATTTGTGTTTTGCTCAATCGCACACTAGCAAGGCTTTTGTGAATTTATTGGATGATTGTTTTCTACAGCAGTATGTTAGAGAGGCAGTAACACTCTTGATCTCTCATTATTAGCAGCGATTATTCATGTATTAAGAATTTACAGATAAAGGAACCACTAGAAGGTAGTGATCACAGTGTACTGATGAGGGATTTACTTAAAGATGTAATTACCATCAGGGGAAAAGGTAAGGGTTTTTGCTTTCAGTAAAGGCAACTACAGTCATCTCAGAGATTTTTTAAAGTTCTATACAGTGGAACCAACTGATGATGTTACCAAGAGCAAATTCTAAATGGGAAGCATTCAAGGAAGTAATTTTGGAAGCTACTAGACTTTTTGTTCCAACTAAGAAATATTGCTCTATGTTTAGGCCCAAACATACGTCAAATGAATATTTTGCATCTACATTCATACATGAGGAGTTATTCAAGGAGGAGACAGCCAGATGTTTATCAAACTCTAACAGGGAGTTAAAAATCAGTTTAATCTTCCTACTTCTACTCTGCTAGATAGTGACTGGAGGGAGTCTGAGTAGTGTGTATGCGGGGGCATTGTCGAGGCCACGTTATGTCAAGGATCTGGGTATATTCTTACCATATGCACACCATATCCAAAAATTTCATTACCTCATACAGCATGTCCCCTCCTCCACGTTTTCTTATTATTGAATACACCATGAATTGTCAAACTAACAGAGTAAGCTTATCTGCGAAAAGATCTAAACCGCCCAAACACTTCCTAGTTCATTTCACAAATATATGTGGTCTCAATTCTAATCTCAACGATGTCCATTTCCACTTTCAATTTGCCAAACCCCATGTACTTTTTCTGACAGAATTCCAATTATCGATTGATTCAACTACTGCTCATCTCAGTTGCCAAATTATTCACTGTATGATTCCTTTTGCCTCAAAGGTGGTATTATATTGCATATGTCTGTTCTGATATTCCCTGTCAGAGACTTGGTAATTTGGAATCTCTTCTTTTCTATCTTCTCTGGCTTAAAATCTCTCTACCTCATTCTGTCAAATTCATCTGTTGTCTCTACCATTCTCCCAACTCCACTAATCACTTGGAGCTCTTTGACTTCCTCTCTTTGCAACTTGACTTTCTCCAGTCCAACTTCCCTAACAGTGGGGTAATTTTCCTTGGTGATTTTAATGTTCACAACTCCAGCTGGCTTCCGTTTTTTAGTCACACCGACCCAGCTGGTCGAGATGCTGAGGCTTTTGCAATTTCTAATGACCTTGCACAGATTGTTCATTTATCTACAAGAATACCAAGAAATCCTAACCAAACATCCAACACGCTTGATCTTTTTCTTACAAACAACCCTTCTAAACACACTGTCGAAGTGAGTGGACCTTTAGGCACCTCAGATCACAACTTGGTGATTGTCTCTTCTCCAATGGAGCCTTTATCTCATGGCTATTCTCAACCTCGTATTGTTTGGCATTACAAGAATGCAAAATGGGATGACCTGTATGATTTCTTTTCCTTGGTCAGATTACTGTTTCAAAACTTCTGATGTCAACATCAGAAGTTTTGAAAAACATTTGCTCAGATCGTGTCAGTGAAATTATTCTTGCAGGAATGGAATCCTTTATTCCAAACTGCACTTTAAAATCTCGTCCTTTATCTAAACCTTGGTTTTCCAACAAAAGTGCTAAGGCTGTTCAAGAGAAGAAAGCTGGATATAGTAATTGGCTTGTTTCCAATTCTTCAGTTTCATTTTCTACCTACACCAAGGCTTGCAACAATTGTAAACAGTCAATCAGTCCAAACTAGATTTTGAACAGGCCAAGAGTAGAAAATTTGCTTCTTGCCCTAATGGTAGCCGAGAATTCTGGTCTCTTGCCAAAACTATTAGCCGCAACTTTTGCCCATCTCTGCTCCCACCTCTTTAAAAACCAGATGGTTCTGTTATCACTTCAGCCAAGGATAAAGCTGACCTGCAAGCATCCCATTTTTCTGCCAACTTGTGTATTAATGATCTTGGTAAAACACCTCCCAACATGCTCCATTCAATGCCTCCTGTGGTCTTCTGTCAAAGGGATGTCAGAAGAATTTTGACGAATCTCGATGCTAAGAAAGCTCCAGTTCCTGATGGTATTTCTCCACTTGTTCTCAAAACATGTGCTCATGAACTTACTCCCGTTCTTTGCCACCTTTTTTCACTTTCTTATTTCAAAAGTGTTTTTCCTTCTGCTTGGAAATTTGCTCACATCCAGCCAGTTCCTAAAAAGGGTAACAAGTCCCACCCGTCCAATTATCGTCCCATTCCAATTACTTCTACTCTTTCTGAAGTAATGGAGGAATCAATTAACCGCCAACTCTTAAACTACCTAGAAACCTTCTGTCTGATCAACAATCGCCAGTATGGATTCAGTCAGTGTCAATCCACTGGTGATATTCTGGCTTATGTTACCCATTTATGGACAAATAATTCAATGGAAAATTTGGTTAGACACAAGCAGTTAGCTTGAAATCTCAAAGGCTTTCGATTGTGTTTGGCATAAACATCTTCTAAATAAGCTTCCATCTTATGGTTGGCCAACAGTTTTCTCTCTGATCGCTCAATGATGTTGTTGTTATCGAGCTTAACGACACAAGGGCTACTGAGGCCAAATTGTCGCTCATTGAGGGTGATGGTGGATGGCTCTCTGTCTTCTCACTTCTCCACTAATGCTGGCGTCCCCCAAGGTTCAGTTCTTTCCCCACACTCTTTTCTTCTTGCATATTAATGACCTTCTTCAATTGACTGGAAATCCTATCCATAGTTTTGCTGATGATAGCACATTGCATTCCACTTTCCAATTTTGAAAAACCTTGCCCTGCCCAATCAGCTTCAACTTCTCGAATATCCGCTACCAATTCCTTAAATGCCGATTTCCAGGTATTTCTCCAGTGGGGCAAAGACAACTTAGTTGATTTTAATCGTACTAAAACTCAGTCTTGTCTTATATCTCGCAAAAAGGATTCTTCTGCTCCTATGCTTTTCTATGGTGACACTCAATTTCTAGACAAAATGATATATCTCTTTTGGTGATTACCCTGACTTTTAATCTCTCTTGGCACAGGCATATTACAAATATTACTTCCTCTGCATCTAAAAAACTTTTTCTCTTTCGCTCTCGGTGAAAGGAGAAAAAGAGAAACTTTTCTTCCAAATAGCTGTTCACTCTGTACAAATCGCAAATCCGCCCTACCATGGAATATTGTTCCCACATCTGGGGCGGTGCCCACAAAACCTCTCAGGCTTCTAGATTCCATTCAGAAGAGGGCAGTTAGGTTAATTAACGACTCCTCTCTAACAGAGAGTCTCTCCACTCTGTCTCATAGATGTACTGTTTCTGCTGCATGCCTTTTCTACAGATACTTCCATGGGCACTGTTCTTCTGAATTGGCTTCTATAATTCCCACTCTCTCTTTCAAACAGTCCGAACACGTGCCGTCACTAGCCAACATCCATATACTGTTCAACTTCAAACTCACAGAATCAACTTTTCATCTTCCTCGTTTATTCATTCAACTGACACTTTCTGGAACAACCTTTCTTCATATGTATTTCTTGAAAATTACAGTCTATAGAAGTTCAAGTCTAATGTCAACAAATATCTTCTTTCGTCTTCTCAACCTACAACCCAAGCACGGTACAAAGTACTATAGGTTCTAATACCTTTCGTGTTTTGGGTTTTCATTAAAAAAAAAAATTATTTTGCAATAACAGAGCAAAGTGGAGCAGAAATTGTTGAAGTTAAATATAAGAAAGGCACCTGGTGTAGATGGGATCTATCCTGTTATATTAAAGGAGGTGGCAAAAGAAGTAGGCAAACCCATAGCCATAATTATGAGAGCATCCTTGGATTCAGAGGAAGTCCCCATGGACCAGAGATGTGCAAATGTATCTCCAATTCACAAAGGGTGACACGAGTAATTACAGAACTGTTAGTTTGACTAATATTGCAGGGAAAATAATGGAGTCGCTGGTTAAAGAAGCATTGCAGGCTCATCTAGACAAAACAGCAATAATAATTCAGACACAGCACGGGTTGTCAAGAGGAAGTCTTGTCTGACCAATCTGATTGGATACAATAACGTGGTCACAAAGGAACTGGATGCAAAAAATAATTTTGATATCATATACTTGGATTTCAGGAAACTTTTGATACTGTTGCACATGGAAGACTGTTATACAAATTGGAGCAGTATGGCATTAAGGGCAAGTTGCTACAATGGATACTGCTCTACGTGGACTATAGTTACTAGTGGTGTCCCTCAGGGTTCGGTGTTGGGCCACTGTTGTTTTATATATTTATCAATGATGTTGATGAAAGTATATCAAGATTAATGTCAAAGTATGCAGATGATACAAAGGTTAGAAGGGTTGTTATAACAGTAATGACAGTATGCTGCAGCAACAGGATCTGGAAAAGTTGGGCAGACGGGTTGAGAAGTGGCAACTGAAGTTCAACATTGACAAATGCAAAGTACTGCATATGGGTAGCAGTAACCCCAGAGATATGTACCAACTATGTGGTGTTATACTCAGGGCAGTGGAGAATGAAAAGACTTGGGGCTAACTGTGCTGTCAGATATGAAGTTTTCTGAGCAGTGTAGACAGGCCGCCAGAGTAGGTCATGGGGGTCTTGTCAATGATGTACAGGAATTTAGCGAGCAGGGATAAAGAGGTGATTATCCCCTTGTATAAGCCATTGGTCAGTCCACACCTTTAGTACTGTGTACAGGTCTGGAAGCTCATTTTACTATGTAGAGTTGCTAGAATGAGTACAGAGAAAGGCAACGATGAAGGGAACAAAGGGGGGACTCTTATGACGAAAGGTTTGTTCTGAAAATTGCAGGTTCTGGAGACTAGGCAGCTGCAGGGCAATCTGACTGAGGTGTATAAAGCCTTGAATGGATTGAGCAGGCTCAATGCTGATGAGATTCTTCCTCTTGCTCAGATTACAAACCCGAGGGGGAATAGATTTAAACTGAGGAAAGAAAGTTGTAGAATAGATGTGTGGAAGTTTGCCTTTAGCCAGTGGGTAGTTGATTGCTGGAATAAACTTCCATCTGTTGTTGTGGAAGTTGATAGCTTAAATAAATTCAAGGCAGAACTAGACAAACATTTGGAACGAATGGATCAATGAAATGGGAAGGGTTTTTTTTGGCTGATGCTGTATAAACTTGCTTCCTTGCAATATGTGCCTCTACTAATGCTAACTCTCTCTTCATCATCCACCTTAGAATTCCATGATCACTTCCTGCTACTGGTTCCTGTACACTCAGCCCTATTATGTCTTATTTCCTCTCATTCATAGGTGATAATGAGGTCTAGAATATTCTTTTTCCCTAGTACTTTCCCTGACATGTTGATACAAATAATCATCTGGTTGATTTAAAAATTGTCCCCATGTGGAGTTTCCTTCCCATCTGCTGCAATCAGAGGCAAATTAAAATCACCCATAATAAGACAATGATGCTTACTTGCCCATTCAATTTGCATGTAGAGGCTCTCGAGGCTTACTTGCCCATTCAATTTGCATGTAGAGGCTCTCATCATAATCTTTACAATCACCTGGCCTGTAGATTACTCCCACTCTCACATTATATCTTTGCTTCCAACTATCGCACACCATACAGATTCTATACTAGCATGCAAAACGTTTGAATCCAGGAAAGCTTTTGCCACACTCAGACTGCTTTCGATAAGAAGCATGACTCCATCATCCCTTTTATGTTCCCTATCCTTCCTAAACACATTATGTATACCGTACTAAAACTCGTCATCCCCTATCTCCGGGTGGCACCACGTTTCTGTAAGCCGTATTATGTCAGCATTACTTGTTCTAACCAGCAGTTCAAATTCATTTTATTGACAACACTTGTGACATTACTGCATAAACAATTAAGACTAGTGTTCTTGTACAGTTACTATCCTGACACATTCCTTAAAGTGATTTAAGCTTGTTTCCCTGGCATTAGCTACACACTCATTTGAAACGTTTCTGCCCTCAGAACATCTTGCTAATATGTTCTGTTGCAGAAACAAACAAGAACTCTTGAAGTGCAAGTGTTACTTTGACCAATATTATCAGATAAACACATATGTATATTATGCTTGTCCCCCCCCCCAAATTAGCAGTTTCCCTAAACCTTTAACATATCCTCAATAATACTGGCAAAAACTCTTGCACTACCTTTGTTAAAATGTATCCCATCCTACAAAACAGATTCCTTCTACTTACAAGTGCGGGCCAAGCCGACAGAAATTTCCCCCCAAAAGCCTTGCAAAGACCTTCAAGTCTTGAGTTAATCCACAAGGCTTTCAGCATATAATCCCTCCTATTGTGCCTGGGCAGAATTGAAGACACAGACATTTTGACCTAACTTGCGACATTTCTTCAGCATGGTCCTATATTTGTCTAACAAATTGTCAGATCATCTATGCTTAATGTCATTAGTCTCCACGTAAATAATATTCTCTTTACCCCACTTAAAATTTGACAGTCTGTTGGTGATATCATTAATAGTTGTTCCCAGAAGACGTACCCTGGTTGTAGTCCACCTATCCTCATTACAAAAAATATTTTCCATTTCCTTGACAATGAGTCTCCTAATAAAACTAATTCCTTTTCAACCAGAGTAGTTTGCACTTGGTTATTTTATTCTGGGGCCCCCGAATCGGGAGTGCATCACTTGGTAGGTTACTAGAGGCTTGAGTCCCCGACAAGCTCCAAGTTACGTTATTCTCAAGGGCAGGCACTCATTTTTTTAGTGACTGAAATTGTTCTAGCAATGTACCAAATTAATTTAAGATCGGTACACTCCTTACAATGCTGACAAAGAAAAGAATCTCCAGGTGAGATAAGATTATCCACCAGGTTGACCTTGTAATACATGCCACAGGTTCCGCAAAGGATAAAATCATGACTCACCCGGAAATCGCCATAGGCTATTTTTATCAATATCATTGATAAATATAGAAATAAACAATGGGCCCAACACTGAACCCTGGGAGACTAAACTAATAACATTAATCCGAGGAAAAGCAGTGTCCATTGATTACCACTCTGTCTTCTCGCACTCAACCATCCCTTTATCCATAGCAGCAACTTGCCTTAATGGCATCATCATCAGACATTTTCAATTCACTGCAAGATGAAGGCCTCTCCAGCAACTTTCCAGTTCCTTCTGTTTTGTGCAATGACCATCCAATGACTTATTTTCTTAGTCCATCTGTCATCATGTCTTCGAGCTATGCGTCCTGCCCAAGACCATTTTAGTTCTTTAGTTTTGATAAGAATGTCCTTTACTTGAGTTTGCTGCCTAATCCACGTGTTTCTCTTCTTATCTAACAGTCTGATTCCCAATATAATTCGTTCCATTCTCCGCTGTGTAGTTCTCAGCTTCTCTTCCATTCTTTTGGTAAGTGCCCAAGTTTCACTTCCATAAGTCATGGTGGGGAGTATACATTGAGTCATTATTTTACGTTTCAGACAAACTGGGATATTGCTCTTCAGTATGTGACTATATTTCCTGAATGCTATCCATCCAAAATTTATTCTTCTCTTGACTTTCATCCATTTATCATTATTACAGCTAATGACTTGTCCCAGATAAGTATATGACTCCACCTTTTCAATTACTGCTCCAAATATATCCCTTTCTGTGGCATACATGTTCATCATTACTTTTGTTTTAGCCATATTCATCTTTAGCCCAAAATCCTTACTAACTCTGCATAACTGATTAAGATTTTCCTCTAATTCTTTGGGATCGTGGCTTATGACCACAATGTCATCTGCAAATCATAAATGGTTTAGGTACTCTCCATTCACATAGACTCCTTTCTGCGACCAGTCTAATCTTTTGAAAGCTTCCTCAAGGGCAGCAGTAAACAACTCAAGAGATAGTGTCTCCTTGTCGAACTTGTTTCTCAATTTTAAATTTATTCCTGTCTTTGTCTAGTCTAATAAAGGAGGTAGCATTCTCATATATTTTCTTCAAAATGATAAAATATGGAGTATCTATGCCTTGTCTTTCCAGTGCCCGAAACATTGCCTTATGCTGTATGGAGTCAAATGCCTTTTCATAATCCACAAATGCCAGGCATAATGGTGTTTTATATTCATTTGCCTTCTCCATTAGCTGTGACATTACGTGAAACTGATCTATAGTTGAGAATCCTGTCCTAAAGCCAGCTTGCTCTTTTGGTTGATTCTCATCAAGTATTCTTTCTAATCTGTTAGTAATGACCCTTGTGAACAACTTTTAGATGTGGGATAACAAGCTAATTTGTCTATAATTTCGAATTTCTGATTTATCTCTTTTCTTATGCAGCAAAACTATGATTGCATTATTCCACTCCTTAGGCACCACACCTTTTCTAATGTATTTTGTGAAGAGTCTTGCCAGTTTTTGTGTCACCTCTTCCTCCCAATTTTAACAACTCTACAGTAACTTCATCTTTCCCCGGAGCTTTCTGATTCTTCATTTTCTTTGATGCAAGTTCTACCTCATCAGGAAAGATATCAGGTATGTTGCATGTGTTACTAATTTGCGATCCATCTTCCCCACTGCTAGCATCATTCCCTCGCTCGTTGTATAATTCTTTATAGTAGTCTTCTGCTATTTGAATTATGCCTTCTCTGCTATTCATAAGTACACCATCGCTATTCTTCAGTTTCAGTATCATTTGTCATTCTGTATTACTGCTGATTTAAATCATTGTTTTCCCTTAATGCTTGTTCTACTTTTCTTGGGTTAAATTTTCTTATGTCCTCTCTGAGTCTCTTTCTAATGGCTTTGCATAACTCAGTATACTCAATTTTCTCCCTGTCAGTGTTTTTCTTGCTCTTCATTTGTCATTTTTGATTCATTGTGGCAAGTGTTTCTTGAATGATTTTTTCTTCTTTGGATTTATTTTTACATATAGGTTTCTTGGGCTTTATCACTTTCAGAAAGTTGTAATATTCCTCATCGATATCCTGGTCCTGAAAAGTCTGCAGAAGCTCAAACTTGTTCTTAAGTTCCAGTACATACTGCTTTTTCTCCTCTTCTGTTATCTCAAAGACCTTTGTATTATGTACTCGAGTCAGTTTTTTCCTTTCTTTTCTTACATCTATATCAAGTGTGCATCTTACCATTCTGTGATCACTTCCAACATTTACCTCGTTCAGGACAGTAACATCATTCACGATATATCTTCTGTTAGTGAGGATGAAGTCGATTTCATTAGTTGTTACTCCATTTGGGCTCTTCCATGTCCATTTTCTGTTCACCCTTTTCTTGAAAAAAAGTGTTCATTACTGACATTCCTGGAGATTCTGCAAATTCCACAAGTCTTTCACCTTTCATTTCTTTCACCAATTCCAAAATTTCCTATAATTCCCCTTTCTGCACTGTTTTGTCTCTTTCCAACCTTATCATTGAAGTCCCCCATAATGATAGTGTAGTGAGTTTTCTATTCATCTAGAAGGCTCTCAATTTCAGTGTACAATTCTTTAACCTCATCATCATCATGGCTTGATGTTGGTGCATAAATCATTATAACCTTTAGCTTATACCTCATATAAATCGTGAGTAGTAGTCTTGACACCCTTGGTGATATACTTTTGAATTCCAAAATGTTGTTTTTTATATCTTTATGGACCAGAAAGCCAACTCCACCTTCACTCCTTTCACTGTTTTCATTGGTGTACAGTAGATTTCCACTTGATAAACTTATAAATGATTCATTTCTTCTTCTTGTTTCAGCCTACCTGATGATATTCCAATTTACATTTTCTAATTCCTTTTCCAGCTCTAGTATCCTGTCTTCACCAATAAGCGATCTTATGTTGTAACAGGCCAAGTTCAGTTTCCGTGCATGGCAGCCTGATCATACCCAGAGATTCTTAGCACCCTCTGCTTCCACTCTGATCCTCTCGCTGCCATAAGAGGGGGAGTGAAAGCCACTGGGGACTGAAGGCTATTTGTTTCATCTTACTGTCATGTGCTGGAGGGTTTGGTCTTTTCCTCTTCACGTTGACCAGGCGTCTTGAAGAGAACCACTCTACACCTTCGTTGCCACCTAACTGACATAACAGGGCTTACCATCGAGAAAGTGTGCATGAGTGGATTTTAGGGAGGCAGGCCAAACTGACTTCTCCTAAATCTTCTGAAATATAAGGATATTGGATCTATCAGTGTTTCAGACTGAGTGTCTGATAACACACAGAATGCCTGTTCCCCTCTAAGCCCCAATAGCACAATGCTCAAATTTGTATAGCAGTCTTTCATGCGCAACAGAATCAAAAACTTCCCTGAAATTCAAGTATATAAGTTGATAGGTGGAACAGGGTAAAGGTTGATGACGTTGTAGAGCAGATATCTTTTAATGTCACAAAAGGTGATATCGTTGTACACATTGGCACTAATGATATTAAGAGTAGGAGACAGAATTACTTAACAAGTACAGGTCACTGTTGAAAAAAAGCCGTGAATAAGGGTTGAATTTGAAAGTGTCTGCAATTCTGCCTAGACACGATAGGAGAGAGTATATGATGAGAGTCTTGTCGATCAATTCAGCCCTGGAGAGATTGTGCAATGCTCAAAGGGTAGAATTTTTCTCAATTTAGTCTGTGTTTGTTAACAGGAGAGACTGCTTCTACAGAGATGGGATATACTTAAATAGAAAGGGTGCAAGAATATTTATTGATGCTATAGAGGCAGTGTTAGGTGGGTCAGAAAACTGCTAAATTTGGGGGATACACGGATCAATAGATTAACAGTAGCCGCTGACAGAGGTGAAAGGGATTCTTGCACTGCTTCTATTGTTGTTGTTGTTTGTTATTTGGTTTTTAGGAGCATTAGCAACTAAGGCCATATTGCTCCTGGATATGCGGTGGTCATTCCCTGACCTTTCCGCATCCTCCGTATTTGGTGGTGACGGGCTCGAACCCCGGTCTAATCAAGAAGCGTGTGCTACGCACTGCTGCTCCTTCCCACCTGGCTACGGAGACGCCTACTGCTTCTATTGAAATGCAATTGAGCAGTAGACTGAAAAGCAAGGCAATGTGGATTTCCAGGACTGCTAGGAGTCATTGCAGTACAAGTAAAGAGAATTGTGGGTTGTGTTAGGGTAGCTAAGAATAGGAACAGGTACATGTATACTTGCGTGTACACAAATGCTAGGAGTTTGGTAAACAAATTTTATGAATTTGAGGTGTTGGTCAAAACATCAAAGGCAGATATTGTTGGGATATCAGAAACTTGGTGTCACACAAATATTAGGAAGGCAGAACTGGAATTTGGGGAGTACAATGTGTACAGGAAGGATAGACAGGATAGGAAGGGAGGAGGGGTTATGCTATTAGTTAAACACATAAAATACAAGGAGGTACAGCCAGTCAACATTGCTGGACAGTGCAGTGTCGAATCATTTTGGTGTGACATAAGCACTGGGAAATCAAAATTGAGAGTAGTAGTGTGTTATAGGCCTAATGACTCTGATGATTAAAATAAAAAACTGTACAGGGAAATAGAGTGGGCCATTAAATCAGAAAGTCCTATAACGGGGATTTTAATTTCCCGGATATTGACTGGAATTTGTGGGTTAGTCACTCACACACTAGCAAGGCTTTTCTGCATTTATTGAATGACTATTTTCTACATCAGTACATTCAGGAAACAACCAGAGGGAGTAATACTATTGATCTGATTATCAGTAGTGATTCATCATGCATTAAGAATCTGCAGATAAAGTAACCACTAGGTGGCAGTGATCAGTGTGCAGAAGTGGGATTTACCCAAAGAGGCAGGTACCATCAAGGGTAAAGGGATGGATTTTTGCTTTCGTAAAGGGGACTACAGAGTTCTTTTTTTTTTTATGAAAACCCCAAACGACAGATATTAGAACCTATGGTACTTAGTACCGTGCTTGGGTTGGAGGTTGAGAAGATGAAAGAAGATATTTGTTGACATTAGAGTTGAACTTCTGTAGACTAATTTTCAGGAAATACGTAAGAAGAAAGGATTTTCCAGAAAAGGGCAATTAAATGAATAAATGAGGAAGATGAAAAGTTGATGCTGTGAGTTTGAAGTTGGACAGTAAATGGATTTGGCTGGTGGCGGCACGTGTTAGGACTGTTTTGAAAGAGAGAGCTGGAATTCTAGAAGCCAATTCAAAAGAAGTGCCCATGAAAGTATCTGTAGAAAAGGCATACAGCAGAGGCCGCCTCCATAGCCAGGTGGGCAGAAGTAGCAGTGCGTAGCACACGCTTCTTGATTAAGCCTGGGTTCGAGCCCTTGACCCCGCAATATCCCCAGAGCAATATAGCCTTAGTTGCTAATGGTCCTAAAAACCAAATAAACAAACAAAACAACAGCATACAGCAGAAACATTACATCTATGAGACAGCAAGTGAAAACTCTGTTAGAGAGGAGTCATTAATTAACCTAATTACCCTCTTCTGAATGGAATCAAGAAGCCTGAGAAAGGTTATGGGAGCACCACCCCAAATGTGGGAACAATATTTCATGGTAGAGCAGATTTGCGACTTGTACAGATTGAACAGCTGTTTGGAAGAAAAGTAACGCCAAAAGCGTAAGAGAAAACCAAGTTTTTTAGATGCAGAGGAAGCAATATTTGTAATGTGCTTGTGCCAAGAGAGATTAGAAGTCAGTGTAATCCCCAAAAGAGAGAGATCGTTTTGCCTAGAAATTGGAGTCACAAAAGAAAAGCATAGGAGCATAAGAATCCTTTTTGCAAGATATAAGAAGAGACAGTTTTACAAGGATTGAAATCAACTAAGTTGTCTTTTCCCCACTGGAGAATTACCTGAAGATCGGCATTTAAGGAATTGGTAGCAGATTTTCGAGAAGTTGAAGCTGATTGAGCAGGAAAAGGTTACTCAAAATGGAAAGTGGAATGCAATGTGCTATCATCGGCAAGACTATGGATAGGATTTCCAGTCAATGGAAGAAGGTCATTAACATACAAGAGGAAAAGAGTCGGGGAAAGAACTGAACCTTGGGGGACACCGGCATTAGTGGAGAAGTTAGAAGACAGAGCGCCATCTAACATCATCCTCAGTGAGCGATCAGAGAGAAAACTGGATAACCAAATACTAAAAACAGTTGGCAAACCATAAGATGGAAGCTTGTTTAGAAGACCTTTATGCCAAACACGATCAAAAGCCTTTGAGATGTCAAGACCAACTACTTGGGTTTCACCGAACCTTTCCATTGAATTAGTCCATGAATGGGTAACATAAGCCAGAATATCACCAGTGGATCAACACTGACGGAATCCATACTGGCGATCGTTGATCAGACGGAAGGATTCTAGGTAGTTTAAGAGTTGACAGTTAATTGATTTCTCCATTACTTTAGAAAGAGTAGAAGTAATTGCAATGGGATGATAATTGGATGGGAGGTATTTGTCACTCTTTTTAGGAACTGGCTGGATATGAGCAAATTTCCAAGCAGAAGGAAAAACACCTTTGGAATAAGAAAGTGAAAAAAGGCAGCAAAGAATAGGAGTAAGTTCAGGAGCACAGGTTTTGAGAACAAGTGGAGAAATACCATCAGGACCTGGAGCTTTCTTAGCATCTAGATTCATCAAAATCCTTCTGATATCCTTTTGACAGAAGACCACAGGAAGTATTGAATGGAGCATGTTGGGAATGATGGGAATTGTTTTACTAAGATCATTAATACATGAACTGGAAGAAAACTGGGATGCTAGCAGGTCAGCTTTATCCTTGGCTGAAGTGACAACAGAACTATCTGGTTTAGACAGAGGTGGGAGCAGAGATGGGCAAAAGTTGCAGCCAATAGCTTTGGCAAGAGACCAGAATGCTCGGCTACCATTAGGGCAAGAAGCAAGTTTTCTACTCTTAGCCTGTTCAAACTCTAGTTTGGACTGATTAATAACTGCTTTACAATTGTTGCGAGCTTTGGTGTAGGCTGAAAATGAAACTGAAGAATTAGAAACAAGCCAATTACGATATGCAACATTCTTCTCTTGAACAGCCTTAGCACATTTATTGGAAAACCAAGGTTTAGATAAAG
Source organism: Mastigoproctus giganteus (assembly GCF_048544385.1). NCBI lineage: Eukaryota > Metazoa > Arthropoda > Arachnida > Uropygi > Thelyphonidae > Mastigoproctus > Mastigoproctus giganteus. The sequence continues at coordinate 204,428,439 of NC_143576.1, forward strand.
TATGAGATTTTAAAGTGGAGTGTGGGATAAAGGATTCCATTCCTGCAAGAATAATTTCACTGACACGATCGGAGCAAACGTGGACATCAGAAGTTTTGAAACAGTAATCAGACCAAGGAAAAGAAGTCTTGCAGGACATCCCATTTTGCATTCTTGTAATGCCAAACAACACGAGGTTGGGAATAGCCATGAGATAAAGGTTCCATTTGAGAAGAGACAATCACCAAGTTGTGATCTGAAGTGCCTAAAGGACCTCTCACTTCGACTGTGTACTTAGAAGGGTTGTTTGTGAGAAAAAGATCAAGCGTATTGGCTGTATGATTAGGATTGTCCGGTATTCTTGTAGGTAAATGAACAATCTGTGCTAGGTCATTAGTAATTGCAAAAGCCTCAGCATCTCAACCTGCTGGGTCGGTGTGACTAGAAAACGGAAGCCAGCTGGAGTTGTGCACATTAAAATCACCAAGGAAAATTACCTCACTGTTAGGAAAGTTGGACTGGAGAAAGTCAAGTTGCAAAGAGAGGAAGTCAAAGAGCTCCAAGTGATTAGTGGAGTTGGAAGAACGGTAAAGACAAAAGATGAATTTGACACAATGAGGTAGAGAGATTTTAAGCCAGAGAAGATCAAAGAGAGGAGATTCCAAATTGCCAAGTCTCTGACAGAGAATATCGGAACGGACATATGCAAAATGCCACCTTTGAGGCCAAAGGAATCATACAGTGAATAATTCGGGCAACTGAGATGAGCAGTAGTTGAATCAACCGAAACTGGGATTCTGTCAGAAAAAGTACATGGGGTTTGGCAAATTGAAAGTGGAAATGGACATCGTTGAGATTAGAATTGAGATCACATATATTTGTGAAATGAACTAGGAAGTGTTTGGGAGGTTTAGATCTTTTCGCAGATAAGCTTACTCTATTAGTTTGACAATTTATGCTGTATTCAATAGTAAGAAAAAGTGGGTGGGACATGCTGTATGAAGTAATGAAATTTTTGGATATGGCGTACACATGGTAAGAATATACCCAGATCCTTGACATAAGGGGGGCCTCGACAATGTCCCCCGCATACACACTACTGCTTCCAACTGTCTGGCAGAGTAGAGGCAGCAAGATTATACACTAACTGATCTGGAAGTTTCCTAAAGAGTTACCAATAGGTTCGGTCCGGTGTACTAACTAGCAGCCGGCCTGTGAATACTGTTTTAGAGCTATACCATCGAAATGTAAGGAAGATTGGATTTCACCATGGTGTTCATCATAACCTCAAAAGTCATAAGTCATACTGCATGAAGGAAGAGATGGGAAGGGTTGACCGGTACTTAGCTCTGGAGACTAAACATGGGTTCCACCACTTCAAGCCTCCAATAAGCAAAGTGGTGGTATTGCACCGGTTAATGAGAGTCATCTACCACCTAGAATTGCCTGGTAACACAGAGGGGTGGCATTCCTCCATGTGATTTTGGCGGCACACTTCGACCCCTGCTTACGTTGGTTCACACTTGGGTGGTCACTCACAGTGTACGTGTGCATGGAGGTTGTACCCAGGGTTACTAACAGTCTCGCCATCATGAAGGTGCAAGCAGAAGATTTGGCTGTCGCAGACTGTCCGGACTTCTCCGAAATTGGGTCCACTTGATTTGCATGTCACCGGAATATCAGTTACATCAGCATTTTAGACTCCCAGGTAGCAAAGTACAGCTTGTCTGGAATATCTGGAGAATGCTAGTGATAACCTCAAGGACCAGGTCTGAGACAGTATTTAAATTCTATACGGTGGGACCAAATGATGACGTTACCAACAGCAAATTCAAAATGGGAAGCATTCAAAGAATTAATCTTGAAACCTACTAGGCTTTACCTAAGAAATATTGTTCAAGGTTAAGGCCTAAATGGATGTCAGATGAACTAATGAGACATGTGGCAGAGAAGAAAAATGCATGGGATACATATAAATTAATGGGTGACATGGAAGCCTATGATAGATATAAGCTGGTCTGCAGTGGCGTAGCTACTATGTAGGCAGGCAAGACAATTGCCTCCGAGTCCAGGCCCTTTAGGGGCCTGGCGTCTTTGCCTATCTCCTGTTTTTGCAATTTTCATTAAATAAGTAGGGGCCCGAAAAAAGGTAGCTACACTACTGCTGATCTGCAACCAAGTCACAAAGGAGGTTAGACAGGCAAGGGCAGATTACGAGAAGTCTTTGGTAAAGGATGCAAAGAAAAACAGCAAAGAGTTCTTTACCTATGTTAACTCTAGAAGGAAGTGGATAAATCAGATCGGTCCACTGGATATAGATGGTTCAACTGTTGACGATCTTGCTCCGGTGGCTAACAAACTAAATGAGTATTCTGCATCTACATCCACACATGAGGAGCTATTCAGGGAGGGGAATGCCAGAGGTGAACTAAACTCTAGATGATTTTGTAATAACTGAGAGGAAAGTGGAGGAGCAATTGTTGAAGATAAACATAAGATAGGCACCTGCGGTGGATGGGATCTATCCAGTTATATTAAAGGGGGCAGAAAGGAAGTAAGCAAACCCTTAAACATAATTATGAAAGCTTCCTTGGACTCAGGGGAGGTACCCATGGACTGGAGTTGTGCAAATGTGACCCCAATTCACAAAGGAGGATCAAAGGGCGACACAAGTAATTATAGACCTGTTAGTATAACTTCTGTTACAGGGAAATTAATGGAGGCACTGGTTAAAGAATCACTACAAGATCATCTAGACAAGACTTCAGTTACAGCTCAGACACAGCATTGTTTTGTTATGGGGAAGTCTTGTCTGACCAATTTGATTGGATACTATGATGTGGTCACAAAGGAACTGGATGCAAAGAATAATTTTGATATCATATATTTGGATCTTAGAAAGGCTTTTGATACTGTTGCACATGGAAGACTGCTGCACAAATTGGATCAGTGTGACACTGGAGGCAAATTGCTGCTATGGATAAAGGGATGGTTGAGTAGGAGAAGACAGAGAGTGGTAATCAATGGTCACTGCTCTTTGTGGACTGCTATTAGTGGAGTCCCTCAGGGTTCAGTGTTGGGTCCATTGTTGTTTTCTGTATTTATAAATGATATTGATGATGGTATATCAAGCTTAATGTCCACGTTTGCAGATGATACGAAGTTTGGCAGGATTGTTAATGACAGTATGCTGCTGCAACAGGATCCAGAAATGTTGAGCAGATGGGCTGAGAGGTGGCAAATGAAGTTTAACACTGACAAATGTAAAGTACTACATATGGGAAGCAATAACCCCAGAATAACATAGCAACTCTGTGGTACTACACTGACAGAGATAGAGAATGAAAAGGACCTGGGGGTAATTGTGCAGGCAGATATGAAATTTTCTGAGCAGTGCAGATGGTCTGCAAGAGTAGCTCATGGTGTCTTGTCAATGATATACAGGAAAATTTCTCGCAGGGATAAGGAGGTGATTATCCCCTTGTATAAGGCAATGGTCAGGCCACACCTTGAGTACTGTATACAGGTCTGAAAGCCTCATTTTGAGAAGGATGTAGAGCTGTTGGAACGAGTATAGAGAAGGGCAACAAGATTAGTGAATGGAACAAAGGGTTGCTCTTACGAAGAAAGGTTTAAATTTTGCCAATTACAGTGTTTGGAGACTAGACACCTGTGAGGTGATCTGATTGAGGTGTACAAAGCTTTGAATGGTTTGAGCATGCTCAATGCTGATGGGATTCTTCCTCTTGCTCAGAAAAATCACCTGAGAGGGCATAAATTCAAACTGAGGAAAGACAGATGCAGGATAGATGTGCAGAAGTTTGCCTTTAGCCAGTGGGTAGTTGATTGGTGGAACAGACTTCCATCTTTTATTGAGGAAGTTGATAGCCTGAGCTGAACAGGTAGTTGGAACGAACGGAGGGGTGAAATCGGAACATGTCGTTTTTTTTTTTTTTTTGTTTTTTTGTTTTTGGCTGATGCTGTATAAGCTTGCATCGTATGCCTCTACTAATGCTAATGATATCAAAATTTATTTTTGCATCCAGTTCCTTTGTAACCACATAGTAGTATCCAATCAAATTGGTCAGGCAAGATTTTCTCTTAGCAAACCCATGCTGTGTGTGAACTGTAACTGCAGTCTTGTACAAATATAGATGATTGTGTATTATGTCTTTAACCAATGACTATATTATTTTCACTGCAAAAGAAGTTACAGGTCTGCAATTGTTGGTATCGCCCTTTGACCTGCTTTGTGAATTGGGGATACATTTGCACATCCCCAATCAGTGGGGGCCCTCCACGAACCTAATAATGCTCTCATAATGATGGCTAAGGGTGTGTTTACTTCCTTCGCTGCATCCCTTAATGTAACTGGCTCTATTCCATCCACCTCAAGTGCCTTTCTTATGTTTAACTTCAATAATTCCTCTTTCACTTTCCTCTCAGTTATTACAAAATCTTTTATCTCCCTATTAGAGTTTACTTCTCACCTCTACTTTCCTAGAGAATTCCTCATGTGTGAATGTAAAATACTCAGTTTGTTAGCTATCTAAACAGGATCATCATCAGTGAAACCATCAATATCAAGTGTACCAAGATTCATCCCACTTCCTTCTGAGTTTACTCAAATAAAGAAGCCTTTGCTGTTTTTCTTTGCCTCCTTTGCCAAAGATTTCTTGTAATCTACCTTCACTTGCCTAACCTCCTTTGACTTGATAACAGACTAGCTTATATCTACCACAGGCTTGTGTGTCTTCTGATAATTTATATGAAGACCATGCATTTTTCTTCTTTGCCACAAGTCCCATTAGTTCATCTGACAACTATTTAGGCCTAAACCTTTAACAGTATTTCTTAGTTGATATGAAAAGCCTAGTAGCTTCCCAGATTAATTCCTTGATCACTTCCCATTTAGAATTAGAATTTTGGTAACATTATCAGTTGGTTCCATTGTATAGAATTTAAAAACTGTCTGAGATCACTATAGTCACCTATAAGAGAGTCTGTATTCAAATTCCATTACACACAGGATGGATTCTTAACCTTCCTCTGTTAGCATGGAATCTGACAGATGCCACTTTTTTTTTTTTAAATCCAGAAATAAAATCAAGTTTTTTCATATACCTTTGCCCAGCAATATTAATTGCTGTTAAGCAATATTATCTGTTTTCATTTTGATACACTATCAATTAAGAGATATTAAAATTGTTTGGTTTGGCACTTAAAAGACACCAGGTGAGCAAATGCATCTAACTTTCTTCTAGGAAACTTCCATTCCCACATGGTATCTGTGAGATGCCAGCAACAACTGACAAAAAAATACAGACATTCATGTTGTATCTGTTAAAAAACTACAACAGTGTTAGAGTTTCAATCTGTGGAATCAGTGACCTTGAAAATTCTAAAATAACAAGTTAAAAGATTTATGATTATTTTTGGTGGTTTTTCTCATTTATTTTTGTTCTATATTTTTTATTTGGATTTAGCAAAGCATAATTAATATATTATAATTTTTATAATTAAAACAAAACAGGGAGGTTAAATAGATACCACACAAGTATCCTTGTTAAAAATGAGGGTGCTATAAGAACCAGAGCACTAACTGAAGTAGTCAATACTGTAACAAGAGCTCCCATTACCACAGTAGACAACTTAAGTTTCCACATTCTTTTTTTTTTCTCTCTCTCTCTCTCCCTCTCTACAGTTCTGCATTTCTTCATATAATACTACTATCTACATTCCAGCCCATGAACAGACTCGCTCCCCACTGAGAGATATACCAGTTTGGATGCAGTGTCCAAAAGAGATAAAGTTGACAGCACAACCTGCCAACTACAGTTCCAAACACTAAACTTTTTTTTTTAACCATTATTTAGTACCTAATGTATTCATGATAGGTATCCGCTTCCACCTCCAGGATCTTATAACTACCCTTTACATCAGTGCGACCAAGCCTATTTATCAAAAGTACACATACACACACTTCTTCACTGCTTCTTACATTATTCTATATTTGATATTATTATTATTAGCCATATGGCATTATTAAGCCTAAGGCTTCTCTACCCAGCAAAAAAAAAAAAAAAAAAAATTCTGAGTGAGAGAGAGAGAAGTAGAAAGGAATCACCAAGAAAGAGAAGAATGATGATATTCAGCTCAGGATCCTGGGTGTGCCAAGCCCATAACTCGCCAGATGTGAGCTCCTGGGGTTCTAACCTTCTGTGCATTCCATGTAAAAATCACAGAGTATTATTTTAATACAGCTCATAGCTGCCAACTTTTGACTTTCAAAATTTTGAGATCAGATATTTTGAAGTAGAATAAGGAAAAAAGAAAGTTTTTGGGCCAAACAAGCAAAAAAAAAAAAAAAAAACCAAGAGGTTTTTCACAAAAAAGCAGGTTTGCTTCCCAAAGAACGGGAGGAAAAGAGGAGATTTTTCAGAAAAAGCAGCAAGTCCACACTAACTAGTAATTAAATTTCACTGGAAAAATACATATTTCATATCAAAATACAGCCATAGGACTGTTTACCAGTAGAGTATGATTTTAAACATTAGCTTAACTAACATTCTGTCTAAGGATTTCTGTTTGGATATTCTATTAGGCATTGCCAGATTTTGATTGTTCCAAGGAAGACTGTTGTAGACTGTGCCCTTCTCAGAAATGTTGAGTTAGTTTTGTTCATAAGAAATGACCCTACTGTCTACACTTATCTGTCAGATGCAATTCCAAATGCTTCACCAGAAAGAAAACATCCAAATTCAGTTTTGTTTTTCTAACCTGGCAGAATATTCTCTCACACCTAGCATTTCCACAAAGAATTGTTAAAATGCCAAGCATAACTGGGATAATCTGTTATGTTTGAAGCTTCTCTGTGCACTTCCCAAAGACCCACTCTATATCAATTCTTTCATAACAGCATCTAGTAGGTTCTCACACTTAAACTGACAGAACTAATGCTACTAAACATTTTTTGCTTTATCAATTTCTTTAGCTTTAATGACAACAAGAAGTACTGGTATCTTTTCCACAAAAAATTTCAAATACAAAAATGATACACTGCCAAATGAAATTTGTGCTACTCTCAGCACTTATAAGAACATTTTTAAATGGGAACTAATGTACTATATAGTCACGCGAAACCATAAAGTACTTTCTCACTCAGCAAAAGAACTATCTTCTCTGAAGAAATCCACTCCTCCAATAGTATTGCTCTGTATCGTCATCTTCCAACTTTAATGCAATCTCTTCCAGCATATGCACCAACATATTTTCTTAACTTTTCCCCTATGTTCAACTATATTCTATGCAGTGGGCACATTAGATGTCCTCTAGTGTTTCCCTGGAAGTCTTATCATCTGATTATTTTTATATTACTTATTAATATACAGTAGTTATATTTATGTTGTTCTGTCAAGCGAACAGGCCGTTCTTGTCTGTTTAAATCAGTTTTGTTTTTCTTTATTTCTTTAGCACTCCTTTCATTTTTACACATCAACAAGTATTTATATGTGAGGTATAACATTAAAGATCTCAGATCATTTTTAGAAAGGTAACAATTATTTTTGTACTTCCTGATATGACTTATCTACAATGGGGCATAAGCTTCCTGTAAATATGTTATTCATTGTTTTGAAACCAATTCTACAGCAATGTTGAAGTCACGGAATTATTTGTTACTATAAAAAGGTGGCTTAAATTCTCTGATATATTGCATTATGTACGCTTTTTAAAATGTTTTTAAACTCATTAAGGTATGTTACTTAAATAAGAGTATAATGAAATATAGTTTGTTTAAATGCATTGCCTGTTATGAAATGTAATTATGAATTACTCTATTTCTACAAATGGCATTTACAAGATCAAAAGAATAAGGAGTATCACTTTAAAAATTAAGTAAACAAAAAAAAAAAAACAGTAACACAAATTTCAGATAAGTAAAATTTATATTAATATCTTCCAGAAGATTTCACTGATAAATATATGGTGTAAAAGTGACCTTAGAATTACTACATTACTCAGAGGATATAACTCAAAACAAAACAGCAATTAAAAATATAAATAAATAAAAAAAATACCCTTTCACACAACCAGTAATGGCAAAGAATCGATTAACTATGTAATATAAATTAAAAAAGAAAAACAAGCTTCCTAAGTGGATCAAGCAAATAGATAAAATTAAGATAATTTACTTCAAAATAAAACTAATAATAATGGTGGATTTCAAAAATAAAATCAACCATTGAAAATGAACCAATATGAAGCATGCTATATGTGACTATTGTCAGGAAAATATATTGAAAAAGGATATGTTTGCTAGGGGTAAAATTAATGACCTTACAAAACAGTTATCTTTTAGGAGGCACAAAAGGTGATATTGTTGCATTTCTTGGTACTAATGTTATTAAGACTAATAATAATAATTTATTAGAAAAAGCCAAGAGTAAGGATTAAATTTAGTTTTAGGTTCAAGGTTAAAAACTGTAAAGGTGAAGAATTTTGAGCTCTTAGAAACATAAGCTTTTTGGAAAATTTTCCATTTCTTTAATTTAAATATTAAATTATGTTCAATAAATAGTTTAATAGTCCTAGTCACATTTCGTAGCTTATTTTTAAATTAGCATTAGCATTAGCAGAGGCATATGATGCAAGAAAGGAAGCTTATGCAGCATCAGACAAAAGAAAAAAAAAAAACAAAACAAAAACTTGCAATTCACCCCTCTGTTCATTCGAAATACCTGTCCAGCTGAGCCTTAAATTTATTTAGGCTATCAACTTCCACAACAAGGGATGGAAGTCTGTTCCACCAACCAACTACCCGCTGGCTAAAGGCAAATTTCCGAACATGTATCCCACAATTTAGAGATGTTTGTAAGTTACAACTTAATATTTGTAGGGGTTTTGTATCGGTGTTTTGGCATGAATATCGTATCACATAACTAATAGTGTACTGTATTGTAGTGAAATTGTAGGGTTTAATTGTGATAAATAGGTAGCTCGTAGGTTCTAATCAAGTAGGGTGGCATATTTCCTTTTGTTTTTAGCTAAGAAAATTCTATACTAGTAAGGCAATAACTACACTAAAACACTACAAACATAACAGTATGCCATAATATATACAATTAGAACTTGATAGTGTAATACGTATTATTGCATTCTGATAGCTTATAAAATATTTAAGGGCTAAAGCCTCGTGTTATGAGGTAGAATGACTAACATATAGGTTAGCGCAAAAGCATCATTTTAACGTAGTCATCTATTGTGAAGGTATTCACAATATGATATATAACCAAAATGATGCCAATTTAACTACTTTGGTAGTTGGCTACGTTAAAATGATGCTTTTGCACTAACTTATGTTAGTCATTCTGATAGCTATTAATTTAGCGTAGTATTATTCTCAAATTAAACTGAACTTAATTGGTAATCATGCATGAGACTAAAACATCAACTCTTGCCAGGGACAAAAGTTAATGACGTTGCAGAGCAGATATATTTTCCAGGCACAAAGGGTGATATTGTTGCACACGTTGGCACTAATCACATTAAGGGTAGGAGATCTGCAGACTTACTTATCAAGTGCAGGTCAATGTTGAAAAAAAAAGAAGCAAGTCAGGGTTAAATTTGAAAGTGTCTGCAATTCTGCCCAGACACGATAGGAAGGAGTATATGATGAGAGCCTTGTCAATCAATTCGGCACTCAAGAGATTGTGCAAGGTTCATGGGATAGAATTTTTCTCAGCATGATCCGTGCTTGTTAACAGGAGAGACTGTTTCTACAGGGATGGGATACACTTAAATAGGAAGGGTGCAAGAATATTTGTTGATACTATCGAGGCAATGTTACGTGGGTCAGAAAACAGCTAGCTGGGGGGGGGGGGGGATTCACAGACTAATAGAACAGTAACCACAGGCAGAAGTGAAAGTGATTCTTGCACTTTCACCTCTGCAGTGGAAGTTCTGCACACTGCAGCTTCTAGAAACTAGGCACGTGCGAGACAATCTGATTGAGGTGTATAAGGCCTTGAATGGATTGAGCAGGCTCAATGCTGACGGGATTCTTCCTCTTGTTCAGATTATAAACCTGAGGAGGCACAGATTCAAACTGAAGAAAGACAGTTGTAGAATAGATGTGTGGAAGTTTGTCTTTAGCCAGCAGGTAGTTGATTGCTGGAATAAACTTCCATCTGTTGTTGTGGAAGTTCTGTTGTCTGTGCAATTCCATCTGTTGTCTGGGTAATTCTGCACAGACAGGATAGAAGGGAGTATATGATGAGAGCCTTGTCAATCAATTTGTCCCTGGAGAGATTGTGCAAGGCTCATGGGGTAGAATTGTTTTCAGCATGGTCTGTGCATCTTAACAGCAGAGACTGCTTCTACGGGGATGGGATACACTTAAATAGAAAGGGTGCAAGAATATATGCTGATGCTATTCGAGGCAGTGTTTTATGGGTCGGAAAACTGCTAGCTTGGGGGGGATTCACAGAAAAAGATTAACAGTAGCCGCAGGTGGAGGCGAAAGCAATTCTTGCACTGCTTCTACTGTAATGAGAAGTACTCTAGGGAGCAAGTTGTTGGGGATTTCAAGAGCTGATGGAAGTCATCGTGGAACAAGTAAATATATGGGCTGTGTTAGAGTAACTAAGAGTAACAACAGATGCATATATACTTGCATGTACACCAATGCTAGAAGTATAGTAAATAAATTTGATGAGCTGATCAAGGCATCAAAGGCAAATATTGTTGGGATATCAGAAAAACGGTGTCACACAGATATAAGCAGAGCAGAATTGGAATTTGAGGAGTACAATGTATACAGAAAGGATAGGAAGATTACAGAGGCAGGAGGGGTTATGCCATTAGTTAAGAAACAAAATCTAAGTAAGTGCATTCAGTTGACACAGGTGGAGAGTATTTAAATTATAATATATCTAAATTACCACTCTTATACCATGTGACATTTTAATATATTTTATTTAGGTGTTACCTAAACTAATATACAATGAGTAATGTTTCAGGTATCAGCAAGATAACTGAAACATTACTCATGGTATATTAGCTTAGGTAACACCTAAATAAAATATATTAAAACTGTGGTATAAGAGTGGTAATTTATATATATTATAATTTAAATGGATAGAAACCATGTAACATCCTTCCCTAACCATATTGGACAGTACAATGTTGAGCCAGTTTGGTGTGACATAAACAGTGGGAAAGGGGAAAATGAGAGTAGGAGAGTGTTATAGGCATAATGACTCTGATGAGTACAATGAACAATTGGGTAGAGAAATAAAGTAGGCCAGTAAATCAGAATATCTTGTAATGGGAGATTTTAACTTTCCAGATATTGACTAGAACTTGTGGGTTGGTCACTTTCACACTAGCAAGACTTTTCTGGATTTATTGGAGGATTGTTATCTACAGCAAAATATTCCAGAGGCTACCAAGGGGGTAATACTCTTGATCTGATTATCAGCAGTGAGGACTCGTGCATTAGGAATTTGCAGATAAAGGATCGACTAGGTGACAGTGATCACAGTCTACTGATGTGTGATTTACTCAAAGATGTAACTACCATCAGCTATAAATGGAAGGGTTTTTATTTCCATAAAGGTGACTCCAGTGGTCTCAGGCAATTTCTAAATTCTATACAATGGGATCAACTGATGATGTTAAATACAGTTAATTCTAAATGGGAAGCCTTCAAGGAATTAATCTTTGAAGCTACTAGTCTTTTACCAACTAAGAAATACTGTTCAAGATTTAGGCCTAAATGGATGTCAGATGAACTAATGAGGCTCGTGGCAGTGAAGAAAAATGTGTGGGATGCATATGAATTAGCAGGTGACACAGAAGCATATGGCAGATATAAGCTAGTCTGTAATCAAGTCACAAAGGAGGTTCGGCAAGTGAAGGGTGATGAGAAATCTTTGGCAAAGGATGTAAAGAAAATCAGACTTCTTCACTTATGTAAATTCTAGAAGGAAGGGGATGAATCAGACTGGTCCACTTAATGATCCTGCTCAGCTGGCTGACAAAACTGAATTAGTATTTTGCATCTACATTCACACATGAGGAATTCTGTAAGGAAGGGGAGGTCAGAAATTTACTAAACTAACAGAAAGCTAAATTATTTTGTAATAACGAAGAGCAAAGTGGAAGAAAAATTGAAGTTAAACATAAAAAAGGCACCTGGGATAGATGGAATCTATCCAGTTATATTGAAGGAGGCAGCGAGGGAAGTAAAGAAACCATTATTCTTAATTAGAGAGCATCCTTAGATTCAGGGGAGGTCCCCATGAACTCGAGATGTGCAAATGTATTACCAATTCAAAAAGAGGGTTCAAAAGGTGATGCACTTCTGTTCTGGGGAAAATAATGGAGTCACTGGTTAAAGAAGTGATGAGGATCACCTAGACAGGTTGGCAGTAATAGTTCAGACACACCATGGGTTTGTTAGGGGGGGCTCTTGTCTGACCAGTTTAATTGGATACTACTATGTGCTCACAAAGGAACTGGATGCAAGAAATAATTCTCATATCATATACTTGGATTTAAACAAAACTTTTGATACTGTTGCACATGGAAGACTGCTGTACAAATTGGAGCAGTATCGTATTAAGGGGAAGTTGCTACAATGGATAAAGGGATGGTTGAGTGGGAGACAGCATAAAGTGGTAATAAATGGACACCGCACTACGTGGACTAACGTTATTAGTGGAGTCTCCCAGGATTCAGTTCTGGGCCCATTGTTGTTTTGTGTATTTATCAATGAAGGTATATCAGGCTTTATGTCCAAGTTTGCAAATGATACAAATGTTAGCAGGGTTGTTAATGACACTAAAGACAGTATGCTACTGCAATAGGATCTAGAAAAGTTTGGCAGATGGGCTGAGATGTGGCAACTGAAGTTTAATATTGACAAATGTAAAGTACTGTATATGGTAGGAAAAACCCCAGATTAATGTATCGACTGGATGATACTACACTAAGGGTAGTGGAGAATCAGAAGGACCTGGGTGTAATTGTGCAGTCAGATATGAAGTTTTCTGAGCAGTACAAAAAGGCTGCAAGAGTAGCTCATGGTGTCTTATCAATGACATACAGGAATTTTGCTAGCAAGGATAAGGGAGTTATTGTCCCCTTGTATAAGACAATGGTCTGGTGACACCTTGAGTACTGTATATAGGGCTGGAGGCCTCATTTTAGAAAAGATGTAGAGCTGCTGAAACGAGACTGGTGAGTGGAACAATGGGTTGGTGTTACCAAGAAAGGCTTAAGTTCTGCAAATTGCAGCTTCTAGAGACTAGTCATCTGCGAGGTGATCTAACAGGTGTACAAGGCCTTGAATGGATTGAAAAAGCTCAATGCTAATGGGATTCTTCGTCTTGATCAGATTACTCACCCGAGGGGGCATAAATTCAAATTGAGGAAAGACAATTGTAGAATAGATGTGCAGAAATTTGCCGTTAGCCAGAGGGTGGTTGATAGTTGGAACAAATTTCCATCTGTTGTAGTGGAGGACAGCACCTTAAATAAGTTCATGGCAGAACTAGACAAACATCTGGAGTGAATGGATGGGTGAAATGGGAAGGGGTTTTTTTTTTTTTTTTGGCTGATGCTATATAAAAGCTTGCTTTCTTGCATCATATGCCTCTAATAATGCTAATATCAATACAACAGACTCAAAGTAGCTGGGTTGTTGTTGTTATTTGGTTTTTAGGAGCATTAGAAACTAAGGCCATATTGCTCCGGAGATATGCGGTAGTCATCCCTGACCTTTCCGCATCCTCCGTATTTGGTGGTCACGGGCTCGAACCCTGGTCTAATCAAGAAGCATGTGCAAAGCACTGCTGCTTCTGCCTACCTGGCTACGGAGGTGCCAAGTACCTGAGTGCTGTGGCTTGAGGAAGAACTAAAGGGGCCAGTTCTCTTAAAAATCACAGCTGTACAAAATGTGGCCTTTGTGCTTAGTTTGCAAACCTATTTAGAACAGAATGTGATAAAGCCAAAGAGTTCTTTGAGTGTTCAGTGCAAAGAGTATTAAGAAATTGGACATAAATTTCACGTGCTGATTGGCATTTATGAGAGCTTGAAGAATATGGAGGATTCTGTCAAAGGAATTAGAATAGGGATCCATTAAGCTCTCAAATGCCCAAATCAGAGCTTACACTTATGCATCACGCAACACAGCAGCAATCCCCAAAGCTAGCAAAGTTTCTATATATCACTGACAAAATCCCCAGCAGCATGTCATTACTGCCCAGAGAACATCATATCTGACTGCACAAATACCCCCAGGTCTACTTCATTTTACACTAACCTGAGTTTAGTACCACACAGTTGATAAGTTACTCTGAGATTACTGCTACTCATAAGTAGTACCTGGCATTTGTCAATGTTAAACTTCAACCACCATTTCTCAGTCGATTGATCCAATTTTCATAGTTTGTGTTGCAGTAGCTCACCCTGATTACTGTCATTAACCACCCTTTGTATAATCTTAAAACTTAACAGTAGCCGCTGGCAGAGATGAAAGTGATTCTTGCACTGCTTCTATTGGAACGAGCAGAAGCCTGAAAACCAAGATGCAGGATATTTCAGAGACTGCTGGAAGTCATTGCGGTACAAGTAAATACATGGGTTATGTTAGGGTAGCTAAGAATAGAAACAGGTGCAGGTATACTTGCGTGTACACCAATGCTAGGAGTTTAGTAAATAAATTTGATGAATTTGAGGTATTGCTCAAAACATCGAAGGCAGATATTGTTGGGATATCAGAGACCTGGTGTCACACAGATATAAGGGATGCAGAACTGCAATTTGGGGAGTACAACGTCTACAGAAAGGATAGACAGGATAGGAAGGGAGGAGGGGTTATGTTATTAGTTAAGAAACACATAAAAACCAAGGAAGTGAAGCCAGTCGACATCGCTGGACAATGCAGTGTGGAGTCAGTTTGGTGTGACATAAACATTGGGAGATCAAAATTGAGAGTAGGAGTGTGCTATACCCCTAATGACTCTGATGAGTATAATAAGAATCTGTACAGGGAAATATAGAGTGGGCCATTAATCAGAGAGTCTTATAATGGGGGATTTTAATTTCCCAGATATTGACTGGAATTTGGGGGCTGGTCACTCACACATTAGCAAGGCTTTTGTGGATTTATTGGATGACTGTTTTCTACATCAGCATTTTCGAGAGGCAACTAGAGGGGCAATACTCTTGATTTGATTATCAGTAGTGATTCTTTGTGCATTAAGAATCTGCAGATAAAGGAACCACTAGGTGGCAGTGATCACAGTGTGCTGAAGTGGGATTTACTCAAAGAGGTAACTACCATTAGGGGTAAAGGGAAGGGTTATTGCTTTCGTAAAGGCGAAAAGGAGGGACTGAGACAGTATTTAAATTCTAAAGTGGGACGAACTGATGATGTTATCAACAGCAAATTCAAAATCGGAAGCATTCAAAGAACTTATCTTGGAAGCTACTAGGCTTTACATACCAACTAAGAAATATTGTTCAAGGTTTAGGCCTAAATGGATGTCAGATGAACTAATGAGACGTATGGCAGAGAATAAAAATGCATGGGATACATACTTGTTATTGTTATTTGGTTTTTTTTTTTTTTAGGAGCATTAGCAACTAAGACCATATTGCTCCGGGGATATGCGGTGGTCATTCTCTGACCTTTCCGCATCCTCCGTATTTGTTGGGCACGGGCTCAAACCCCGGTCTAATCAAGAAGCGTGTGCTACGCACTGCTGCTCCTGTCCACCTGGCTACGGAGGCGCCGGGGATACATACAAATTAACACATGACACAGAAGCCTATGATAGATACAAGTTGATCTGTAACCAAGTTACAAAGGAGGTTAGGCAGGCAAAGGCAGATTACGAGAAATCTTTGGCAAGGGATGCAAAGAAAAACAGCAAAGAGTTCTTTACTTATGTAAACTCTAGAAGGAAGGGGATGAATCAGATTGGTCCACTTGATATCGATGGGTCAACTGTTGATGATACTGCTCAGATAGCTAACACACTAAATGAATATTTTGCATCGACATTCACACATGAGGAGTTATTCAGTGAGGGGAATGCCAGATGTGTTCAACTCTGGCAGTAAGCTAGAGAATCTTGTAATAACTGAGAGTAAAGTGGAGGAGAAATTGTTGAAGATAAACACAAGAAAGGCACCTGGGGTGGATGGGATCTATCCAGTTATATTAAAGGAGGCAGCAAAGGAAGTAAGCAAACCCTTAGCCATAATTATGAGAGCATCTTTGGACTCAGGGGAGGTACCCACAGACTGGAGATGTGCAAATGTGACCCCAATTCACAAAGTAGGATCAAAGGCTGACACAAGTAATTATAGACCTGTGAGTTTAACTTCTGTTCCAGGAAAATTAATGGAAGCACTGGTTAAAGAAGCACTGCACGATCATCTAGACAAGACTTCAATTATAGCTCGGACACAGCATGGTTTTTTTAAGGGGAAGTCTTGCCTGACCAATTTGATTGGATATTATGATGCAGTCACAAAAGAACTGGATGAAGGGAATAACTTTGATATTATATACTTGGATCTTAGAAAGGCTTTTGATACTGTTGCACATGGAAGACTGCTATACAAATTGGAGCAGTGTGGCATTGGAGGCAAATTGCTGCTATGGATAAAGGTGTGGTTGAGGGGGAGAAGACAAGAGTGGTAATCAATGGACACTGCTCATCGTGGACTAATGTTATTGGTGGAGTCCCTCAGGGTTCAGTGTTGGGTCCATTATTGTTTTCTGTATTTATAAATGATATTGATGATGGTATATCAAGCTTAATGTCCAAGTTTGCAGACGATACGAAGGTTGGCAGGGTTGTCAAGGACACTACTGACACTATGCTGCTGCAACAGGATCTGGAAAGGTTGCGCCGATGGGCTGAGAGGTGGCAAATGAAGTTTAACATTGACAAATGTAAAGTACTACATATGGGAAACAGCAACCCCAGAGCAATGTATCAACTCTGTGGTACTATACTGACAGTGGTAGAGAATGAAAGGGACCTGGGGGTGGTTGTGCAGGCAGATATGAAGTTCTCTGAGCAGTGCAGACGGGCTGCAAGAGTAGCTCATGGTGTATTGTTAATGATATATAGGAATTTTTCTAGCAGGGATAAGGAGGTGATTATTCCCTTGTATAAGGCAATGGTCAGGCCACACCTACACTACTATATACAGGTCTGGAGGCCTTATTTCAAGAAGGATGTTGAGCTGCTGGAACGAGTACAGAGAAGGGCAACAAGATTAGTGAATGGAACAAAGGGGTGCTCTTACAAAGAAAGGCTTAAGTTTTGCAAATTACAGTGTTGGAGACTAGGCACCAGCAAGGTGATCTGATAGAGGTGTATAAAGCCTTGAATGGTTTGAGCATGCTCAATGCTGATGGGATTCTTCCTCTTGCTCGGAATAATCACCTGAGAGGGCATAAATTCAAGTTGAGGAAAGACAGATGTAGGATAGATGTGCGGAAATTTGCCTTTAGCCAGCGGGTGGTTGGTTGGTGGAACAGACTTCCATCCCTTGTCGTGGAAGTTGATAGCCTAAATAAGTTTAAGGCTCAGCTGGACAGGTATTTCAAACGAACCGAGGGGTGAAGTGGAAGTGTTTTTTTTTTTTTTTTTGGGTGATGCTGCATAAGCTTGCTTTCTTGCATCAAATGCCTCTACTAATGCTTAGACATTAAGCCTGATATACCATTATCATTAATTAATATTGAAATTAAAATATAAGACTAATGATTTGTTTTATGTTACAAATAATCAAATTAATTGAAGAGGAGTACCTAAATAGTTTCTTATGAACCCTTCAATTCTGATTATCATTATATTACTTAAATTGAAATTATAAATTACTTAAATGAATTTTTCAGTACTCAAAAGAGAAAACTGTCTAAAACATATGAAATCGATGATGTTGTAGAGCAGATATCATCTTTTAAAAGGCACAAAATGTGATACTGTTGTACACATCGGCACTAATGACATTAAGTGTAGGAGATCTGCAAAGGCTGTTCAAGAGAAGAATGATGCATATCGTAATTGTCTTGCTTCCAATTTTTCAGTTTCATTTTCTGCCTAAGCTCACAACCATTGTAAAGCAGTTATTAATCAATCCAAACTAGATTTTGAACAGGCTAATAGTAGAAAACTTGCTTCTTGCCCTAATGGTAGCCGGGCATTCTGGTCTCTTCCCAAAACTATTGGCAACTTTTGCCCATCTCTGCTCCCGCCTCTGTCAAAACCAGTTGGCTCAATGTCACTTCAGCCAAGGATAAAGCTAACCTGCTAGCATCCCATTTTTCTTCCAACTCATGTATTAATGATCTTGGTAAAACACCTCCCACCATTCCCAACACACTCCATTCAATGATTCCTGTGGTCTTCCGTCAAAAGAATGTCAGAAGGATTTTGACAAATCTTGATGCTAAGAAAGCTCCAGGTCCTGATGGTATTTCTCCACTTGTTCTCAAAACCTGTGCTCCTGAACTTACTCCTGTTCTTTGCCTCCTTTTTAAATTTCTTATTCCAAAGGTGTTTCTCCGTCTGCTTGGAAATTCCTCATATCCAGCCAGTTCCTAAAAGGGTAACAATCACTCCCTCCCAATTACCATCCCATTGCAATTACTTCTACTCTTTCTAAAGTAATGGAGAAATCAATTAACGGCCAACTCTTAAACTATCTAGAAACCTTCCATCTGATCAATGAGCACCAGTATGGATTCCATCAGTGTCAATCCACTGGCGATATTCTTGCTTATGTTACCCATTTATGGACAAATTCATAGCCAAATTGTTGCTCTTGACATCTCAAAGGCTTTCGATCATTTTGGCATAAAGGTCTTCTAAACAAGCATCCATCTTATGGTTTGCCAACTGCTTTTTGTAATTGGTTATCCAGTTTTCTCTCACCATTCATTGAGGGTGATGGTAGATGGCTCTCTGTCTTCTAACTTCTCCACTAAGGTTGGTGTCCCCCAAGGTTCAATTCTTTCCCCCACTCTTTTCCTCCTGTATATTAATGACCTTCTTCGATTGACTGGAAATCCTAACCATAGTTTTGCTGATGATAGCATATTGCATTCCACTTTCCATTTTGAAAAACCTCGCCCTGCTCAATCAGCTTCAACTTCGTGAATATCTGCTACCAATTCCTTAAATGCTGATCTCCAGGTAATTCTCTGATGGGGCAAAGACAACTTAGTTGATTTCAATCCTTCTAAAACTCAGTCCTGTCTTATATCACGCAAAAAGGATTCTTCTGCTCCTATGCTTTTCTTTGCAGGCGCCTCCGTAGCCAGGTGGGAAGGAGCAGCAGTGCGTAACACACGCTTCTTGATTAGACCGGGTTCGCGCCCGTCACCACCAAATACGGAGGATGTGGAAAGGTCAGAGTGCTTTTCTTTGGTGACACTCCGATTTCTAGGCAAGATGATATATCTCTTTTGGGAGATTACCCTGACTTCTAATCTCTCTTGGCACAAGCACATTACAAATATTGCTTCCTCTGATAAGGCCAGGACTGATAAGAGGAGTTTAGTTTAATTTGTATTTCTGTGTTATTTTCACGTATCATTAACCTAGTATTGTGTCCGTTGCGTTCTTTTCAAAAAAAAAATTCTATGTTGCCGTTTTGTACTTAGGCAAAGAGCAATTTTATTGTTTGTTGCATGTGTTAATTGACTTTCATTTCTGTTTAGCAAAATAAGGTTAGGTTTTTACGCGACTTCGGGAAGGATTCAAGCAAAAACCAGTTGTCGGACAAAAAAAAAAAATTTTTTTGGGAGTCACATTTTTAATCAACTTTCATTTGTGTTTAATGAAAAATTGTTAGATTTTTAGATTACCTTTTTACGGGACTTCGGGAGTTATTTGCCGAAAATTGGTCGTTTACTGAGTCTAATTTTTTTTCGTTTTGAAAAAGAAATTAGTGTGTTATTTTTACATATAATTATTTTGGTGGTTGCTCCAAAAAAATTGTGGTAAAACTCCAGAACACGGTGCCCGTTTGAAAATCACGTCGAGAAGAAGAAGGGGAAAGCAGTGACGTACGGTTCATAACTCAGCCCACTCACTACGTTTCCCCCTCTTCTTCTCGACAACTGCATGTGGCGAATATCACGTGACATAACAGTATGACGGAGCTGAAAAACAACGAAATTAACGGCAATACAGCAATTTTTTCGGAGCAGCAACCAAAATAATAATTATACGTAAAAATAACACTAATTTCTTTTTCAAAACGAAAAAAAAATAATGAGACACAATAAACGACCAATTTTCGGCAAATAACTCCCGAAGTCCTGTAAAAAGGTAACCTAAAAACCTAACCATTTTTCATTAAACACAAATGAAAGACAATTAAAAACGTAACTCCCATTATATTATTTTTTTTTCGTCCAACGACTGGTTTTTTGCTTGAATCCTTCCCGAAGTCGCGTAAAAGCCTAACCTTTTTTGCTAAACTGAAATGAAAGTCAATTAACACGTGCAATGAACAATAAAATTGCTCTTTGCATAAGTACAAAACAGCAACATAGAATTTTTTTTTTTTTTTTTTGAAAAGAACGCAGCGGACACAATACTAGGTTAATGATATGTGAACATAACATAGAAATACAAATCAAACTATAACTCACCTCACCAGTGGAACGGGATAACGACACAAACTCAGGACCACAAGGCAATTAGCAGCACAGCAACAAGTAGCAGCTGAGCACCGTACACAGTAGAAACCAGCATTCAAAAGAAAGTATACACAACAAATTTCGCATTTAGCGCTCCAATGACGTCGGGTCACGTGACGTCTGCGTAAAACGAAGGGGGGGATGCGGTCAGTAGGCGGAGTCACAATCTGTCAAATACTGCTTTTCCCCGTTCTGACAGCCAATTGGGGCACCGTATATTGGAGTAAGGCCAAAATTGCTGTATTGCCGTTAATTTCCTTGTTTTTCAGCTCCGCCATACTGTTATGTCGCGTGACAATCGCCACGTGCAGTTGTCGAGAAGAGGGGAAACGCATTGAGTGGGCGGAGTTACAAACCGTACGTCACTGCTTTCCCCCCTCTTCTCGACGTGATTTTCATAGGGGAACCGTGTTCTGGAGTTTTACCAAATTTAGCTATGAATATACATACTTTTATAAATTAATGGCCATACTCCAATATAGGGTGCCCCCTTGTAATTGGCTGTCAGAATGGGGGAAAGCAGTGACTGACAGGTTTTGATCCCGCCTACTGACTGCGTCCCCTCTTCATTTCACGTGGATGGCACGTGACACGACGTCACTGGAGCACTAAATGCGAAATTCGTTGCGTGTTCTTTCTTTTGAATGTTGGTTTTTAGTGCGTACAGTGCTGAGCTGTTACTTCTCTGGTTATTGCCTCGTGGTTTTCATTTTGTCATTATCCCGTTCCATCCTGCTGGTAAACAGTTTCTTTGTTTTTTGCTGCTGTGAGGTGAATTTAGTTTGTCTTGTATTTCTGTGTTATTTTCACGTATTATTAACGTAGTAGTGTGTCCGTTGCGTTTTTTTAAAGAAAAAATTGTATGTTGCCGTTTTGTGCTTATGCAAAGAGCAATTTTATTGTTCGTTGCACGTGTTAATTGACTTTCGTTTCTGTTTAGCCAGAAAAGGTTAGGTTTTCATGCGACTTCGGGAAGGATTCAAGCAAAAACCAGTCGTTGGACGAAAAAAAAAAATGTATATTGGGAATTACGTTTTTAATTGTCTTTCGTTTGTGTTTAATTAAAAATGGTAGGTTACCTTTTTGCGGGACTTCGCGAGTTATTTGTCGAAAATTGGTCGTTTGCTGCGTCTCATTGTATTTTTTTCGTTTTGAAGAACGTTTTTGAATTGGGAATTACGTTTTTAATTGTCTTTCGTTTGTGTTTAATTAAAAATGGTAGGTTACCTTTTTGAGGGACTTCGCCAGTTATTTGTCTAAAATTGGTCGTTTGCTGCGTCCCATTATTTTTTTTTTCGTTTTGAAGAACGAAATTAGTGTTTAATTTGCAATTATTTTGGCTGCTGCTCCGAAAAAATTGCTGTTGCCGATAATTTCGTTATTTTTCGGTTCCGCCATACTGTTATGTCGCGTGACATTCGCCACGTGCAGTTGTCGAGAAGAAGAGGGGGAACGCAGTGAGTGGGCGGAGTTACGAACCGTACGTCACTGCTTTCCCCCTCTTCTTCTCGACGTAATTGTCAAAGGGGCACCGTGTTCTGTAGTATTACCAAATGAATATATATTTCAATGCAATTTCAAAGAAATAAAATACAGATAACAGTAATGGGATGGTTTGTCCATATTTCGTTAAAAAGTGCTTCTCGAAAGCAAGCTTCCCGCAAAAAACTATGTGCGCCACACACCTTGGAAACCTCTGTACATACTAGGTAAAAACACCCACAGAGTTCATAACCCTTCGCGCAAATGCAACTAAGGCCAAAGCCGCATAGTATTTTGTCCATAAACTGCTTGTGTTCTGTTGTAATTTGCTGAATGGATGGGGGGGACAGCTTCCTTGCTACCCCAATCGACTAAAAATCCATGAGATTCCAACCAAAACCTTTTCCAACTAGTGTGGAAGGAGAACGATTTAATAATCGTACTACTCACGAAGGCACAATATTATTGTCAAATGATAGAAGAAATCAGAGTTGGTATATAAACTACATGAAACGCGGCTATTTCCTTTTCCTAGTAAAGAAACAGTGAAAATCATTGTTTAATTAATCTTTTAAATAGGTAATTAACCGCAATGGCTTCTTAATGAAATTGGTTAAATTAATATAATTTCGCTTACAGTTGATACTATTAACATTTGCGAGAAGATACCAAAAGTACCATGAATGATGCAAAGAGGAAAAAGCCTTTCAACACTCTTAGAATTAAGCTGTAACACGAACAGAAATATTAAACAAAAACTTAAATACAATTCAAGACGGCAGACTGTCACGTTTACCTAATACGAATTATCACCCGGCCTACATATGATTCACCAACTAGGGAAGTCTCGAAATAGATACAATCCACACATTCCTAAAACTACGTGAAATTTACTGCTGAAAATTTCGAAATTTATGCTCAAGGAACTTATAGCTATGGATTCATTTTTCATTATATAATAATGATAAAATAATGCTTAAAATACTGTAATATAAAAGTTAATTCCTGTTAGCAAAATATATTGCTCACCTTACTCCAACATATCAAGTCGTACTCATCATTTTCGACTAATCGCCATAATTTTAAAAGAAATCCAGGAACATTACCATTGTTTTCTGTCGAATGCATATTCACATAAAATCACCAATGTTTCCGCAAACAGTAAAAACTCCAGAACAGACACAAATTACATCACAAGAAACATCAACATACACACATCATATCCCTGCATGTTGTTTTGACGTCATTTATAAAATCTACCGCCAGATGTCGATTTTGCTTAGGGAATAAAACCTAACAAAAGAAGAGAAAATGTCACAAGAAAGAAAACCGGAAGGTGGGATGAAAACCAAGAGAAATCGAATGAAATACTGTAGTTTCGTTTATTTGGTACTTTTTCCTTGGCACAAACACTGATAAGTGCTCTACAGTCAAGACGGGATCCTATTGAGACTCTGAATAGGTAGAATAGAGCCTTCATCCCAAATTTTGACTGTGAATTATTATATTATTATTATAATGCTTATGGTGCCAGGAAGCCTGAGGCTTATGCTGCACCGACCAAAAAAAAAAAAAAAAATTGAGACAGAGAAGTAGAAAGGAATCACCAAGAAAGAGAAGAATGATGATATCCAGCTCAGGACCCTGGGTGTGCCAAGTCCATACTCACCAGATGTAATACTCTTAGTGTATTCAGTTTTTAATGACGCCCATAGGGAACATATTTTATACGCTCTAGAAAGTTAAGTTTAATATCACGTATAAGTTCCAGGAAAAGAATAACATTGTTAAATGTGATTGTGTGAATGAAGACACGAATTTCAAAAATTGAATATAACAATTGATTCTTGCAGAAGTACATACAATTACATTAGGGTCATCCGGAATGTTAATTCATACACCCATATATGTAATGTATCTGTAAACTGCGTGTGTTCTCTGGTCGATTTGCCTGTTTTCTTGGACGAAAATCCTAAGACCGACTAACTCAGCGACGTAGTGAAAAAAGCCCATAAAAGTTCTTCGCGTCATCGACGAGATTTTACACGCGCAGACTGCAGAAATATATAGCTACTTCTTTGTAGGGGGGAATTGCAAAATTGAACAGTCAAACTAATAGAATAAATGCATCGCAAAAGATCTAAACCGTCCAAATCCCTGCCTGTTCATTTCATATACGTAATGCAGTTCCAATCTCAATAATGTCCCTTTCCACTTACACACTGCTAACACCAATTACATTTCTGACAGTTCCAATTATCAGTAGAATCAGCCACTGCGCTTCTCAGTTGTTCTAATTATTCGATGTACCATTCCTTTCCCTTCAAGAATGGAACTGGAGCATACATTTGCTCTGATATTTCCTGCCAGAGACTCAACAATTTGAAATCTTCTCTTTTCAATCTGCTTTGGCTTAAAATCCCTCTAAATCATTCGTAAAAATTAATCTGTTGGGAGAAAGGTTACATCCACCTTTCTCCCAACTTCAGGGATCAATGATCAATGCAGGGTAGGTAGCAAAGAAGGTATAATAACCGTACTCCTCGGATGGGGTGTAAAAGATCTGAATTCGAATCCAGTAACAAACGCGAAAAAAAAATTTAATTTTTATTAGTTTTTTTCCAAAATGTGGCCGAGTTACTCGGTCTCAGGGGGAGAACAGCATAATAGATCACAGAAAGTTGAGTTTTTGTCATCATACAGCAAACCTCTTGCAAATCACACGCAATTCACACACACATTATGTATTGCTCAATATGACGTAAATTGTCTAAAATCTAATATCAACAAAAACAACCAATAATTATTTGAAACACTTTGTTCTCCTTTCTTTGAAACTTCACTTCTTCCAGTCAAAGTTTCCTAACAAACAGATCATTTTCCTTCGTGATTTCCATGTTCTCGACTCCAGTTGGCTTTCATTTTTAAGTCACATGCAGCAGATGCCAGAGAGACGGAGCCTTTTGCAATTGTTCTGTGTAATTGCATACACAGAACAATCTCTGTGAGGTAAATTACAATTGACCTCACACAGATTGTTCATTCATCTACAAGAATACCAGACGATCCCAACCACACAGCCCATTTTCCATTCTTGTAATGCTAAAAACACAAGGCTGAGAATGGCCTTGAGAGAAAGGTCCCAATGGAGAGAAGATCTTCAATAAATTTTAACGTGGTACCTAGAAGACCATTACCTGGGTCGAGTACTTGAAAGGATTGTTTATGTGAAAAGGTCAAGAATATTGGATGACTTGTGAGAGTCTACTCATCGTTTGGTTGATTGAATTACTGTTTTAAATCTGATGTAAGGTTTGCTCACATCGTGCCAGAGAATTTATTCTTGTAAGAATTAAATCTTTTATTCCACATTAAACCTTAAAATCTCGTACTTTATCAGAATCTTGGATTTGCAATAAATGTGCTAAATCCGTGCAAGATAGGAATATCGCAAATCGGAACTAGCATGCTTCCAAATCTTCAGGTTCACTTTCTGCCAACACTAAAGCTCTCAACAATTGTAGAGCAGGTATTAATCAGTCCAAACTAGATTTTGAACATTAGCATTAGCATTAGCATTAGTAGAGGCATTTGATGCAAGAAAGCAAGCTTATGCAGCATCAGCCAAAAAAAAAAAAAACCACTTCCACTTCACCCCTCTGTTCGTTCAAAATACCTGTCCAGCTGAGCCTTAAACTTATTTAGGCCATCAACCTCCACCACAAGGAATGGAAGTCTGTTCCACCAACCAACCACCCGCTGGCTAAAGGCAAATTTCCGCACGTCTATCCTACATCTGTCTTTCCTCGATTTGAATTTATGCCCTCTCAGGTGATTTTTCTGAGCTAGAGGAAGAATCCCATCAGCATTGAGAATGCTTAAACCATTCAAGGCTTTATACACCTCTATCAGATCACCTCGCTGGTGCCTAGTCTCCAGACACTGTAATTTGCAAAACTTAAGCCTTTCTTCGTAAGAGCACCCCTTTGTTCCATTCACTAATCTTGTTGCCCTTCTCTGTACTCGTTCCAGCAGCTCAACATCCTTCTTGAAATGAGGTCTCCAGACCTGTATACAGTACTCTAGGTGTGGCCTGACCATCGCCTTATACAATGGAATAATCACCTCCTTATCCCTGCTGGAAAAATTCCTGTATATCATTGACAATACTCCATGAGCTACTCTTGCAGCCTGTCTGCACTGCTCAGAGAACTTCATATCTGCCTGCACAACCACCCCAAGTCCCTTTCATTCTCTACCACTGTCAGTGTAGTACCACAGAGTTGATACGTTGCTCTGGGGTTGCTGTTTCCCATGTGTAGTACTTTACATTTATCAATGTTAAACTTCATTTGCCACCTCTCAGCCCATCTGCTCAACCTTTCCAGATCCTGTTGCAGCAGCATAGTGTCAGTAGTGTCCTTGACAACCCTGCCAACCTTTGTATCGTCTGCAAACTTGGACATTAAGCCCGATATACCATCATCAATATCATTTATAAATACAGAAAACAATAATGGACCCAACACTGAGCCCTAAGGGACTCCACTAATAACATCAGTCCACGATGAGCAGTGTCCATTGATTACCACTCTCTGTCTTCTCCCCCTCAACCACCCCTTTATCCATAGCAGCAATTTGCCTCCAATGTCACACTGCTCCAATTTGTGTAGCAGTCATCCATATGCAACAGTATCAAAAGCCTTTCTAAGATCCAAGTATATAATATCAAAGTTATTCCCTGCATCCAGTTCTTTTGTGACTGCATCATGGTATCCAATCAAGTTGGTCAGGCAAGACTTCCCCTTAACAAAACCATGCTGTGTCTGAGCTATAACTGAAGTCTTGTCTAAATCATCCTGCAGTGCTTCTTTAACCAGTGCCTCCATTAATTTTCCTGGAACAGAAGTTAAGCTCACAGGTCTATAATTACTTGTGTCAGCCTTTGATCCTCCTTTGTGAATTGGGGTCACATTTGCACATTTCCAGTCTATGGGTACCTCCCCTGAGTCCAAGGAAGCTCTCATAATTATGGCTAAGGGTTTGCTTACTTCCTTTGCTGCCTCCTTTAATATAACTGGATAGATCCCATCCACCCCGGGTGCCTTTCTTGTGTTTATCTTCAACAGTTTCTCCTCCACTTTACTCCCAGTTATTTCAAGATTCTGTAGCTTACTGCTAGAGTTGAATACACCTCTGGCATTCCCCTCTCTGAATAACTCCTCATGTGTGAATGTCGATGCAAAATATTCATTTAGTTTGTTAGCTACCTGATCATCAACACTTGACCCATCAATATCAAGTGGACCAATCTGATTCATCCCCTTCCTTCTAGAGTTTACATAAGTAAAGAACTCTTTGCTGTTTTTGTTTGCATCCCTTGCCAAGGATTTCTCGTAATCTGCCTTCGCCTGCCTAACCTCCTTTGTAACTTGGTTGCATATCAACTTGTATCTATCATAGGCTTCTGTGTCATGTGTTAATTTGTATGTATCCCATGCATTTTTCTTCTCTGCCATATGCCTCATTAGTTCATCTGACATCCATTTTGGCCTAAACCTTGAACAATATTTCTTAGTTGGTATGTAAAGCCTAGTAGCTTCCAAGATAAGTTCTTTGAATGCTTCCCATTTTGAATTTGCTGTTGGTAACATCATCAGTTGGTCCCACTGTATAGAATTTAAATACTGTCTCAGTCCATCGTAGTCGCCTTTACGGAAGCAATAACCCTTCCCTTTACCCCTAATGGTAGTTACCTCTTTGATAAATCCCACTTCAGCACACTGTGATCACTGCCACCTAGTGGTTCATTTATCTGCAGATTCTTAATGCATGAAGAATCACTGCTGATAATCAAATCAAGAGATTACTCCCTCTAGTTGCCTCCCGAACATGCTGATGTAGAAAACAATCATCCAATAAATCCACAAAAGTCCTGCTAGTGTGTGAGTAACCAGCCCCCAAATTCCAGTCAATATCTGGGAAATTAAAATCTCCCATTATAAGACTCTCTGATTTACTGGCCCACTCTATTTCCCTGTACAGTTCCTTATTATACTCATCAGAGTCATTAGGCCTATAGCACACTCCTACTCTCAATTTTGATCTCCCAATGTTTGTCACACCAAACTGACTCCACACTGCATTGTCCAGCGATGTCGACTGGCTTCACTTCCTTGGTTTTTATGTGTTTCTTAACTAATAACATAACCCCTCCTCCCTTCCTATCCTGTCTATCCTTTCTGTAGACGTTGTTCTCCCCAAATTGCAGTTCTGCATCCCTTATATCTGTGTGACACCACGTCTCTGATATCCCAACAATATCTGCCTTCGATGTTTTGAGCAATACCTCAAATTCATCAAATTTATTTACTAAACTCCTAGCATTGGTGTACACGCAAGTATACCTGCACCTGTTTCTATTCTTAGCTACCCTAACACAACCCATGTGTTTACTTGTACCGTAATGGCTCCCAGCAGTCTCTGAAATACCATGCATCTTGTTTTTCAGGCTTCTGCTCATTCTAATAGAAGCAGTGCAAGAATCTCTTTCACCTCTGCCAGTGGCTACTGTCAATCTATTGGTCTTTGTCTCCCCCCAAGCTAGCAGTTTTCCGACCCACCTAATACTGCCTCGATAGCATCAGCAAATATTCTTGCACCCTTTCTATTTAAGTGTATCCCATCCCTGTAGAAGCAATCTCTCCTGTTAACAAGTACAGTCCAGGCTGAAAAAAATTCTACCCCTTGAGCCTTGCACAATCTTTCCAGGGCCGAATTGATCGACAAGGCTCTCATCATATACTCCCTCCTATCGTGTCTGGGCAGAATTGCAGACACTTTCAAATTCAACCCTAATTCTCGGCTTTTGTTCAACAGTGACCTGTACTTGTTAAGTAATTCTGCCGGTCTCCTACTCTTAATATTATTAGTGCCAACGTGTACAACTATATCACCTTTTGTGCCCTTAAAAGATGATATTCGCTCTACAACGTCATCAACCTTTGCCCCTGGCAGACATACCCTGGTCCTGTTCCACCTATCTTTTTTACAAAGCATGTTCCCCGTTTCCCTGACAATAGAGTCACCAACAACTACTAGTTCCTTCGGGACCAGCGCATTCTGCCTTAGGGGTTGCCTCTGTGTCACGCGATGCCCAAGTGCAAGCTCTGGCGTTGATGTGGGCAGCTGAGAGCTTGATGGGCCCCTCAATTTAGTTTCTTCGAGGGCATCCACCCTGTCCTTCAAGCTCTCATATAGGCGCACAAGAACGCCGAGTTGTTGCCTGATATCGATACAATCCTTGCATCGCGCACACACAAAGACATCCCCCTTGGCAGTATCATGTCCCGTACCCGATTGATCTGCAAACATCAAGCAAACTGTGCATTTTATAAGGCTGTGAGTCAGAGGACAACTGCCCCCCTCAGTTCTGCTCTGAGCCACAGCACTTCCATTAGCTTGAGCCTTTTGCTTTGCTGCTCTGGTCTGAGTCATGATTCTATTAATTTATTAATTAATTATGTTATGTTATTAATTATATTACGTTTGTAATCTAAGTCGTTATATGTATTTATTTAAACGTACAATTTAACTGCTAACGAAGTTCAACTAACGCTATCTAGTACGGTATATAACCTACGGTATATCTAGTACGGTATCACAATGGCGGGAAAGTTACTAACGGTAACGGTAGTTACGAACACGTGGAAACCCTTACCGATACTTTTACAAGGCCGAGTAAAGAATAAATACACCAAATTAATCAAAAAATCACAAAATAATGTTATACTACTAAATTTAAATCAAAAGTTTTAGAAAAACAATAATTTCAAATCAATAAATAAGAAAAATCCACTTAGCGGCTTTGAACACGACCGTCACTAGTAGCCTCGTCAGCAGACCCCAGGCTAACAGTCAACAGTCAACAGTCAACAACAGGTCAGCAGTCAACAGGCTAAGAGTAGAAAAGTTGCTCTTTATAAAAGTGGTATTCGAGAATTCTGATCTCTTTACCAAACTATTGGCCGCAACTTTTGCCCACCTGCGCTACCATCTCTGTTAAAATGTGTTAGTTCTATTGCACCTTTAAAAAAAATCAAATTATTATTTTAGGGTTACCGGTAATTAAATACATTAACCCGTATTTGTGTCTGTAAATTGCGTATGTTCTATGGTTGATTTGACTGTTTTGCTGGACGAAAAAAACCCCAGTTACTGGGGAGAAAAACCTTGCTATCTACGCCTAAGGCCAACTAACTCAGCCACGGAGTGCAAAAAAGCCCATTAAAGTTCCTCGTGTCATCGACGGGATTCGAACCCAGGCCTTTGCCACCCGGTGTGGGGAGGACGGTGACGATACTACTGTGGTACCCGCGCAGACTCTATTGCACCTTAGCTAAAGATAAAGCCGACTTACTAGCATCCTACTTTTTTTCTAACTGTAGTATTAACAATGTTGAAAACCACCTCGTGCAAACCGCTGTACATTCCACTCAACGTCCTCTATGGTATTCTGTCAACGTCCTCTATGGTATTCTGTCAACGTCCTCTATGGTATTCTGTCAAAAGCTTATCAAAATAATTTTGAACAATCTTAATGTCTTGATGGTATTTTTCTCCACTTGTTCTCAAAACATGTGTCCTGAGCTGACTCGCTACTGTTTCTCATTTATATACTTTCTTATTGCATTGGTGTTTTTCCTTCTACTTGGAAATTTTCTCATAACCAGCCATTTCCTAGAAAACGGTGACAAATCCCTCCCACACAATAACCGTTCCATTCTACTTATTTGTATTCTTTGTAAAGAAATAGAGAAATCCATTTCCCGCCCACATCAGTACACTGCTCTACCTGGACTAATGTTATTAGAGGAGTCCCCTGGGGTTCGGTGCTCCCAAGGGATTCGGAGTCATCCGAGGAACAAAGGCGTGCCTTACCAAGAGAAGCTTAAGTTTTGCAATTTGCAGCATCTGGAGAGTAGACACCTGCGAGGTGGGGTTTATAAGGCCTTGAATTGTTTGAGCAGGCTCAACGCTGATGGGATACTTCCACTTGCTCAGTTTAAGAACCTGAGGGGCATAGATTCAAATTGAGGAAAGACAGTTGTAGAATAGACGAGCAGAAATTTGCCTTTAGCCAGCGGGTAGTTGATTGCTGGAACAGACTTCCATCTATTGTTGTGGAAGTTGATAGCTTAAATAAATTTAAGGCTGAACTAGACAAACATTTGGAGTGACCAGATGAGTGAAACGGGAAGGGGTTTTTCTTGACTGATTGTATATAAGCTTGCTTTCCTTCATGATATGCCTCAACTAGTGCTAATGCTAATGGTAATCTCCAGGTAATTCTGCAATGGGGCAAAGATAACTTAGTTACTTTCAATTCTTCTAAAACTCAGCCTCGTCTTATATTGTGGAAAAAGGATTCTTCTGCCCCTATGCTTATTTTTGATGACACTGAGATTTTTGGAGACGATTGCATATTTCTCTTACGGAGTACACTTACTTTTAATCTCTTTTAGCACAAGCACATCACAAATATTGCTTCCTTTGCATCTAAAAAATTTGCTTTTCTGTTTCGCTCCTGGTGTTACTTTTCTGCTAAATAGTTAATAACTCTGCACAAATCCCAAATACGCCTTACCATGAAATATTGTTCCCACATCTCGGCGGTACCCCCATAACCTCTCTCAGACTCCATTCGAAAGAGGACAGTGAGCTTAATTAACTACCCATCTCGTTAAGGCTGCAAAAACACCTGATGCAAGTTTGGCAGGAGCGCTGAGCCAACTCAAATAAGGGAAATATCACCAGGAAATTCATTCCGAACATCGACAGGATGTACCCCAGTCCCCCAACTTGGTTTCAACCTGGCTTATACACCACCTATTTATTGACTGGTCACGGGGCCTTTACAGCCAAGCTGGCGGCGCTGGGGATTGAGGTGGATCCGAGATGTGCCTGTGGGGAGCTTGAGTGCTGGGAGCACATTATGTATGATTGCACCCATTATGAGGACCTCAGGTGCAGACTGATCACTGCAATACACTACCTCCCCAAGAACTTGGAATCACATCTATTGGACTCACTTGAGGAATACAGGGAGCTAAAGGAATATGCCCGAAAACTATTTGGTAGGCGTAAAACATTGATAGCCATCTACAGAAAGTAAAAAAAAAAAAAAAAAAAAAAAACACAGAACATGCGTGGAGAGGACTCAAGGAGAACCTCGCCCAGGAACCTGCTTACTACTAATCATCTAAAACCAGCGATCGCAAGAATAACCCCATGGAGCTGAGGATTTTCCCATGATGAAGAGAACCACAGCCATAGCTAACAGACCAACAATGGACCTGACCAGTGTTCATAGCTGAGGAAAAATATGGCTACCAATGACAGAGAAGACCAACGAAGATAGAGAACTCCAAGTTGCTGCCTCAACGGAGCCATATTGGCTCTATGCTCTGCACTCTCTTGTGCAGTGCAATTCTTTTACTCCCACACCCGGCAGGGGTGGGAGGTGACGGCTTGCTGTCGCCTCTCTTCCCTGCCACACCATTTCTTCCCTCTGGTGAGGCATGGGCATGCCTCACTGAAAAATTGGGGGTCACCTACCCTATCGACCCTCTTCTTCCTATTTCACCCACCAGCCTCCATTCTCCCCTCCCAGCACTTTTTCTTGCACAGCGTATAGCCCTACACGTCCAAATTTAAATACACCAAAAAATTTCGCCTAACCTTTTAGGCACTTCAGAAACAGGCTTTCAGCGTCAACCCCATATTAGTGCTTTAATGTAAGTGATTTAAAATCAACCGCGGTCGTTCCAATTTTATTTTAGGTCCTAGCCACTAAAATCCCAGGAAAGTAAGTGGCAGGACCAGCCAGAGTACAATTGACTCAATGGTAACACCCGGCTAGCCTCCACGTGGCGAGGTATGGACAACGTCTGGTCCCATTAGGGGCCTGGCGGCCAATAAGCCGGATAAACAATGGGCACAACATATAACACTACTCATGACCCACACACTTCTAAATCTCTGGCTTTGACAGGGTACTGTCACCGATACATAGAACATTCGCGGAGATGGGAGAAATCCCAGGAGCCGCTAGACCCTCAATATACCTCATACCTCATACCTCTCTCTCTCTCTCTCATAGACGTTGTGTCTCTGTTGAATTGCTTTTCTATGATACTTTCATGGGCGCTGCTTTTCTGAATTAGATTCTGGAATTTCTCCCCTCTCTTTTCGAAACCAGTCGGCATCCTATTACTGTCCAACCTGATACTCGAAGAACCAACTTTTTTTTTATTCATTCATTCCTTCAAATTCCGTTCTCTGGAACAACCTCCCCCAAACTTATTTTCTGAAAACTATGATCTGCAGAAATCAGGTCTAATGTCAATAAGATCTTCTTTCATCTTCTTACCCTTCAACTCATGCTGCAGAGTACTAAATACTGTAGGTTCTAATCCCTTTCACGTTTTGGATTTCCATAAAAAATTTGTCTAAAAAAATAATAATTGATAATTGAATAAAAAAAACAATGATAAGAATGGTAAGAAATAGCTATATCATCTCCATAGAGGTAGATGTCCATTCTGTTACAGAATTACTTTGCCATATGAAATATTCAAAACGTGAATAAGGTGGAATTTAAAATCGAACGCTCAGGTGGGTAGACCCTCTCCCAGGACAAAATGCAATGACAGAGGATGCTGATAACGGGCTGGAATAAATGGGTTTGCAGGAATTTTGAATAGATAAAGGAAGGGTTCCAAGACGGTACAGTTGCTTAAGAATCTAAATTCACCAAATAGCATCTAAATCTTTCTCAGTGTGAATAGAGATTCGTACCAGATGATCATTTCTAATGAAAACATCGTGCATGTCCAGTGCCGGATTAATCAGTTAGCAAAATAAGCACGTGCTTAAGGCACCAAGGGAAATGAGTATCACAGTTTTTTTTCCCTAGCTATCGTGCCGACTTTCACTATTGTCACACGCTGCTTTAGTTGATTTTTTGTGATTATTCTTACCTGCTCTTTTCAACTTATCTCCGCATTGTTAAAAAACGTTTTCTTCCAAAAAAACCACTCTTGTCGTGATACTGTGTGTGTGTGTGTGTGTGTACTGTGTCGGGGTGGTTCCCAGGCATATGCCCATCTCCACCTAATTCTTTAAATAAAACAGATAACTGTAAAGTGGGCCTGAAACATAGCTAAGAAATTGAATATTCAAAACAAGAGCATTTTTAGATATAAATTACACTAATTATAACTAAAGAAAAATAGTCAAATTTTGTATAGGAAAGGTTAAACTTGTATTAAAGAAATGTTATGAACTTAGTATGTTGTTTATGTCAGGTCACTCTGTTTGATGTTACAAAATGTTACAAAATCCACTCTGAATTTATAATAAACGCACTAATTCTAGTGCGTTTATTATAAATTTAAAATAGTAGCTTTCGCGAGTTTCATGTGTATTTTTTAACATTTATTCTTCTGTAATTTTCAGACCCAAGATGAAACGTATTCAATTAAGTGTTGCAAAAAAGAGAAAACTGGCTAAAAAGAATCAACAAAAGGCTTTGGATTTAGTGGCCAAGACTGGAAAGCTGACTAATTTCTTCACAAAAGTTAACCAACTTGATTTTTCAAATAAAAACAGATCTCCATCATGAGAAGCTACTTGTACTGTATCTGACTATGACAAGAACAAGATTGAAGAAGAACAAAGCTCCACACCTATCACTACCGGTCGGTCAACTTCAAGATCAGAACATCATGATGATGTTGACGAGTTACAGGCTGGCTCAACTGGCATGAGTTTCACTACTGATCACACTTTGCCCGTAATTCTCTTGATATGTCTAGTGTAATGTTGAGGCAAGTTGCGCTACAAGACTGTCAATAGTTGAAAATGAAAATCTACTAGACTAAAGTGAAATGATGCAGTCTGCAAAAGATGAAGTAAATAAAGCAAAAGATCCAGGGTTCTGGCGAGATTTTTCTGCTGATGATGTGGCTTATTGGATTGCATGTGGACTCAGAGACTGTCAACACCAAACGGGCCACACGACAAATCTTGCCGAACTTTCAAAAGTGGCAAACAAACAAGATACCGTTCACAAAAAGATTTCTTTGGGGTAAAAGCAAATGGTGGGCAATACAAGAGAGAATGGTTATTGTATTCATTATCAACATAATCAGTTTACTGCTTTGTTTATAAACTTTTTGCTCCTAAATTTTCCTTGTGTTTTGTTGAAAGAGAAGGGTTCGGTGACTGGAGAAATATTAGTGTAATTGCTCACAGCGGCGTATCCAGGTATCATTGTAATGGGGGAATGGCAACCAGGTCCAGGTAATTTCGTTAGGGGAGACATGGCGACCAGGTTTTTGAGGGGGTTTTTTAGAACGCCTCCTGCGTTCTGTTTCTTTAATTTCAAATTTTTGGTTGGGGGTATATGCCCTCTCTGCCCACCCCTGAATACGCCCCTGATTGCTCATCATGAAACAAGCATTACTCACCCAAATTCTATGCTAACATACTTAACTCGCAGACAAGATTTGCGCTTGCGACAAGAGTTGGAAAAACAAATTAAAGAGTGCAATTACTGGGAATATATATCTTGGAGCGTGTAATAGCTGTTATTCGTACGTTAGCTGAACGTGGCCTAGCTTTTCGAGGAACAGTTAAATTTTGGTCTGCAGCATAATGGGAATTTTTAGGGCTGCACCAGCTCATAAATCAGTTTGATCCATTTTTAGTAGGGCACATTTCTAAATCTAGAAATTCTGGAAGAGGAAATCCTTGTTATCTGTCCAAAACCACCAGTGAGGAGTTTATTGTACTAATGGCTAAGAAGGTCCACGCGTTCATTGTTGACGTGTTAAATTCTTCTGGTCATTTTATGTCAGTCGATTGAACACCAGATCTATCACATAAAGACCAGTTAGGCATTGCACTTCGATACTTAAAAGACTGGCAGCCTGTTGAACACTTTTTAACATTTTTGAAACCAAAAAACTATACCGGTGAGGAAATGGTAAACCACATATTACAGCACTTACGTGAAGTTTGGTTAAGTTTGGCAAACTAAATTTTTCAAAATGTAGGGGTCTGTCCTACGATAATGCTGCTAACATGTCTGGTCGTTTTAAGGGGATGCAGGAAAAGATTTTAGAAGAAAATAAGTTTGCCATATATATGCCCTGTGCAGCCCATTCACTAAATCTCGTAGGCCGAAGTGCTGCTGACTGCTGTCAAGTGGCAGTTAACTTTTTCTCTACAGTGCATTTGCTCTATTCATTTTTTTCGGCCTCAACCAGCTGGTGGAAAATTCTTAAAACTTGTCTTGGAAGTGAACCTGTGTTAAAATTACTTTCTAATACCAGATGGGAGGCATATGCAATGGCAACAGCAGAAATTTTGAAGTGTTTCTTTAAGATATTGGAAGCTTTAGAGTGTTTAGCTGAAGACCAGTCACAAAAGGAAGGCACTAGAAGAGAAGCAGACAATATTGTAAATAAGATGCAAGAGGTAGAATTTGTTTTCATGTTGATCATGTGGGACGAGATTTTGCAAAAGTTTCATAGAACAAGTCAAGTTCTGCAAAGTGAAGCCGTGAACTTAAAAACATGTGAAGATCTGTATGGGTCATTAGCTGACCAACTATGATCTTTAAGAGATGACTTTGAAAGATTTGAAGCACTTGTAAAGGAAATACAAGCTACCAGATGTTGATTACAAGACCGTTCAAACTCGCAAACGTATCAGAAAGCAGCTACCCAATGACGGAAATGCACCAGAAGTAGATCTGAATGCCAGAGATAAATTTCGTATCCACCTTTTACCCAATTATTGACAAACTAGAAACTGAGATGAGAAGAGGTGAGGTGTACAAAGAAATAGCAGACAGATTTTCTTTTCTAAGTGATGTGCCAAATA
Organism: Mastigoproctus giganteus; assembly: GCF_048544385.1. NCBI lineage: Eukaryota > Metazoa > Arthropoda > Arachnida > Uropygi > Thelyphonidae > Mastigoproctus > Mastigoproctus giganteus. The sequence continues at coordinate 204,465,592 of NC_143576.1, forward strand.
ATGTCACTTCATCTGCTGAAAGTGAAAGGTACTCACTAAAAAAAACAAACTAATTGATGCTTACCCAGAAGAATTGGACAATAATCTCTCTGCTGAGCTTCAGCAGTTTCACGCATATGCGCGCCATAAGTTCAGTGCAACAAAAACTGTAAAAATCAGATTCAGTCTTTGCTAAACTTTATAAAATAGTTGTAGAAGACAAAATTGATTGCGCGTTTCTAAATGTAGATATTGCCTTCCGTGTTTTTTTAACATTAATGGTTACAAATTGCACAACTAAGCTTTCATTTTCTCAACTCCAGCACTTTAAAAAATCTCAAGAGAACAGCTATGCGTCATGACAGGTTGGATGCGTTGTCTCTGCTAAGTTTTATTATGGAAGAAGATTTTTTACGGTAAAATAGTTTTGAGGACTTGATCAAAGACTTTGCAATTAAAAAATCTTGAAGAACACGTTTTAAAAACTAAATAAATAGAAACCTGTAAGTAAATCTTTGCTTATATTTTTTACTGCTATTTAGTGTTTTCTTAAATAAAAAAAAATTTAAAAACCAAAAGTTTTTATTTGATATAGTTGTAGCGTCTTGCCTAGAAGAAAACTGAAAAGGGGTTATATTTTTTCACTCTTATTTCATGTTCAGCACTTATTGAATCTTAATGTCTTGTAAGCTAAGCAATGGAGAAGCAGAAGCCGAAGGGGCACCGTTGTTGGGCTGTGCTTAGGGCATCACTTGGCCATAATCTGGCACTGTGCATGTCACATACAACATTAACCATTATATTCACCGACGATCAGTTTTTACCCAAAGAATATTACGTGTTGCTTATTAGGTTTTGATTATCAATAAGCCAATTCGAAAGAGTAAGAATCATGTTCTTAAGTACTTTACCAAGAAAGCTTGTAACAGATGTTAGAGATTAGTTATAGTTTTGAGGATTTGTTTGGTCTTTTCGTTTTGGAAAACCAATATAATTAAATGATGGCAAATCTTAGGATAGACATTTTCATGGCATATATTGCACGATAAAAATTCAGAATCAAATACTTTTTTTTTTTTTTTTTTTATAAGAACATTGAAGAAAAATAGCAAGTTAGGATTTTAAGCGAAAGTGTCTGCAATTCTGCCTGGACACACAAAGAGAAAGTATATGGAAAGCTGGCCAATCAATTCGGCGCTGGAGAGACTGTGAGAGGCCCTTGGGATAGAATTTTATCAAACATCGTCTATGCTTATTAACAAGAGACACTCTTTCAACTGGAATGGGATACGCTTAAATAGAAGGGGTGCAAGAAAACATGCTAATGCCATTCAGGTTGAGTTAGATGGGTCGGAAAACTGCTAACCTGGGATGATACACAGACTAATAGATTAACAGTAGCCGCAAGGAGTTGAGAAAGAGTTTCTAGCACTGCTTATATTAGAACATGCAGCAGCATAGAAAACAAGGGGTCAGGGATTGCAAGACCTGCTGGGGTCCTCGTGGAACAAACAAATACATGAGCTATGTTAGGGTTACTAACAGTAAAAACAGTTGAACGTATACTTATACACCGATGAGCCAAAACATTATGACCACTTACCTAATATGATGTTGGTCCCCCACGTGTAGCCAAAACATCTCGTACCCGGCGAGGCATGGATGCTACAAAAAAAAAACAAATAAACAAACTATTATATTTAGGCCACCTGAATAATTAAATTCATCTGCCATGCTGTGTCTTATGTCTGTTAATTGTGTGTGTTCTATGGTCGATTTGTCTGTTTGCTGGACGAAAAACCCCAGTTTCTGGGGGAAAAACCTTGCTATCTACGCTTGAGACCGACTAACTCAGCCACGGAGTGAAAAAGCCCATTTAAGTTCCTCGCGTCATCGACGGGATTCAAACGCGGGCCTTTTCTACCCGGTGTGGGGAGAACGGTGACGATACCACTGTGCTACCCGCGCAGACTGGCATGGACGCTACATAGTGACATAGTGTCTTTTGACAAGCGGCACCGGTGCTTTCGCACAACTCCGCATTTGAATCTCTTGTGAAGTAAGACAATACTGTCAAGGCCAGATAGCATATGTTAGTGCAGCGATTTCCACACTGGGAGGCGCGGACTAGTGCAAAAGGAGGCGCGAAAAGTTTAACAGAAATGTAATTTTCATAACATAACATATATAAATAAAAATATATATCCATATAAATAAACTTTCATAACATAACATTAAATTTTATAACCTATTTTTTAAAACATTTACCGCCACCTATCTCACTCTAACTTCGATATAAACATGAGATAAACATTTGGGAAAAAAATAATGTATTTTGCTGAAATGGATTGATGAATTATGATGTAATGTAATATATATAATTTAGTGCGTACTATGTATTACATATACAGGGTGATTCACTACCAGTGCGACAAACTTGCAGGAGGTGTAGGGGGCACAAAGACGAATTGGAATCACATAGCATTGCGGGGTCCGAAATGCCTTCGTCAAGCGGTAGAGGACGTTGAACGGGAGGTCGCGTGAACAGCGATCCCGCTGGAAGTCAGCATTTGCGAACCGTTTCTGTTGAAGAAACCAAGTAGCAAAAGTCCTCCGGAGTGGATAATCCGCAGGCTACAATGATTGTACGCGTTGCAGATGGTATGAACTCACTTGGTTTGTTGACAGTATCCTCCATACAGTGGATTGGGAAATACCCAATCGTTGGCCTATCGCTCGAGTACTCGTACTCGGATTGCCTTCTGCAAGACGTAGGACATTCTCCTCATTGTCTGGCGTCCTCGTCGTTCGCTCTCGATTCATGGTACCTCTCGTGAAACAACCAGTCTCACGTAACCTTCTGTGCACACGTGCGAAAATCGTATGATGAGGAACACACCTGTGCGTGAAACGTTCCGGGTACAAGAGCAGAGCGGCGCGCCCGTTACAGTCCGCAGCTCCATACGGGAGGTGCATGCCGGCCAGTTCAACGTTTGAATACTCGTCCATCCTACTACCTCGGGAACCGGTTCGCAAATGCTGACTTCCAGCGGGATCGCTGTTCACGCGACCTCCCGTTCAACGTCCTCTACCGCATGACGAAGGCATTTCGGACCCTGCAATGCTATGTGATTCCGATTCGTCTTTGTGCTCCCTACACCTCCTGCAAGTTTGTCGCACTGGTAGTGAATCACCCTGTATAGGTAGATTGCATAGTATAGCATTAGCTGCATGGTTGAAAAAATGTGGTTTCAGCGGTGTGCGATTGTGTTTTTTATTGTTTTTGGCGTGATTACTTACTGATAATAATCGTTTGTAATTTATAAGTTTTAGTTCTAAATTACATTAGTAATTTAGAACTAAAACTTCTTAGAACTAACGTAATTTAGAACTAATTTAGAACTAGTTCTAAATTATGTTAGTAATTTAGAACTACAGATGCTTATTATTTCATGTAGTATTAATAATTATTGTATTAACATATTAAAAATAAGAAATTTCACAATTATAGATGCTTTACTTCAAGGGAGGCAACGGGAAAATTTTACAGGTCAAGGGAGGTGTGGGCTCAGAAAGTTTGAGAACCGCTGTGTTAGTGTATGTTCATGTTTGCTTAGTGCAGGTTATGTTGTTTATTTGGCCGCTTAGCCTAGGGTCTGTGGAACACCACAGACCGCTAGTTACCGTCACTGGCACTGGGAGCCAGACCAGGTAAGTGGGAAGAGAACTCTGGCTGGCCGACCCTGGGGTTAGCCTGAGTTTCCCAGGGAGGGCAAAAAAAAAAAGAAAAAAAAATTCTTTTTTGAAATAGGAGAAGGTGAGAGATTGAGGAGAAGATAGAAGGTAAGCAGAAGAAAGGGGGCGAGGTAGGGTGGGCGGCCCCCAAAAAAGGGAGGGAACCCACCCTACCTCAGGAAGAAGAGAAAAGATTGTGAGGTCAAGTGACCCACAAAGTCAGGTTGCCTAATAGCATGACCCTGCATTTGACAAGTCAAATTCCAGTCCCACTCCCAGAGGAGTATTTATGTGAGTTCATACGCAAGTAGGAAAATCAGATATTGTCCTACACCTCGAAGAGATGAGGTGCCAGCAAGTGAGTGGGTCCCAGGACAAGGGCCCAGCATCAGAAATTAAATCATCTTCAGCCAAGGATGACTTGGAAGCAATGAGCAGTATCCCACACTGGGTAGTGGATTTGGATCATCTTCTCTTAGGGAATGAGGGGAGGCACATGGATTCATGAAGCTTAAGGATTTCTTGGAGTTCTTGTGTCTATTGTAGAAAAGTCCTTTTGGGTTGGTGGGTTTGTAAGATAGCTTCCTTTGTGAACGTCGAGAGATTCCTGTTAGGTCAGGATAAAGATCAATATCCTGTTGGTGTTTTCTTTGATTCCATTCAGGATATGTTCTGTGAATTGAGTTTTGAGTTCATTATAAGATGGGGGTGCGCTGAACAGTTTGCTGTAGGGCAATTTGACGCATTTCAAATAGAGTCTGGGCCAAAGTAGTGAAGGCTTTATAGTAGGTTTCGTCAATAATCGTAACTACCATTATAAAATTAGCTAAATATCAATGAAAATTAACTTACTTTAAAAAATTATATCTATAATATTATTAAAATCAAACTGTTACAGGAAAACCTATAACAAAATAATCGAACAATATCTAAATAAATCAAATATTTAAAAGCACTAATCAACAGTCCACTTAACTGAGGAGCCCTGACGAAGCGCGTCCGCTCACCTCGAATGCCAACACTGGAATGACACAGTTGTCCATGTTAAGCTAGTATATGATTGTATATGATATAATATTTACAATGTATAACGTACATTAGTTCCTATTTAACCAGCATACAATGTATAACCAGTTTATGTTATATAGACAGGTTTGTAACACACTGTCTTATTATGCATTTATTATTATTGTATCAATACGTGTCATTTGGTGAGCATTACCCTAGACAATTAATGCTAAATGTGGATGTTTGTAACAAATCATATATATATGTATATATATATATATACGATGTTATTTTAATATTAGTGTAGATGGCATTATGTGTATGGATATACTAATGAAGATATTAATCCAGTGTTTGTTTATGTTTTTATGTTATGTCGACAAATCCAGTGGAGAGGAAGCCAGAGCCGCTGAAGAAGATGAACTCAGTGCATCATTCCAGTTCAGTGGGAAACCGTCTCCTCAGTGCGATGAGAAAGAAGTTTTTGTGCCACAACGATAGCTACAAGCAGTGTCTTTTACTCACATCGGAACAGACATTTGTTGCGACAACGGCTAAAAAAAAAAAAAAAAACTGTGGCAGACTGTGGCAGACTATGAACATTTTTCACCTGTATCCATGAGAAAAAAAAAAAACATTAAACAGATGAACTTTTTTTTTTCAATTGAACTTTACAACCAAGAAGAAAGTGTCTATATCCACCTTTGTGTCTGTATGATGGAGTACGCCTTGTGCTTTTTTTTTCTCTTAAAATGAAACAGGTCTAAGTAATTGTATGTAAAACAGTTTAAATTTTTCATAACATGTTTTCTTTAGGTACTATTTAGGATTAGTTGAGGGTCACACGAGAGTGTAAGAGGAGGTATGTTTTGATTTTTTTTACCCCCACCAAAAGATTCTATACACAACCTTTCGAGCCTGTGCAAGCTCCTGAATTTTGGACATGTGCATTTTTTTTTTCACCTGCCCAAAATCCCTCGTTGTAAGGGAAGAGTGTAAAAATGTCTTTATTTTTACTTTTCATTTGCCTTTGAGGGCTGTTACTTCACCAAGTCATCTTATACTTTTGCCACTATTGTACATGTAGTGTGATATTCACTCGGTGTAGAAGGCTGTTTCCTTTTTTTTAGTGTACGCTCGTTGACGCCGCACTACGGAAAACAGCAGTTGAAACACTGTTCCATCTTTATGAGTCCGACTGACTCACAGCAAGAGATCGTTACTCAATCGGATCGGAAGAACATCGTAGATATAATATTTCTAAAACGGTGAGAAAGTATTCTCTTTTCTATGACTTTCGTCAGAGAAAAGAGAGTAATGTCAATTAAGTAGCATACTTCATGTTGCAATCTGAACCTTATAACTACAGGGTGATTGTTGTTTGGAAATTCCTTGTGTAGGAACGAACGGACTTTAGATCTAGTGACTACCGCTGGGCATTCTGGAAATTCCATCCCATGCAGATATGAAGTTCCTCTTTCTCCTCATAAATTCCATTTTTTATTGTGTCAGGTCTCCAAAATAACAGTCCCTGGGATTTTCATTTTCCCATGAAAATTAGCCTTTTGACCATTGGTAACTCTAAAAGGGGGGGACATACATATATGCTGATCGGAGACAAAGAGAAGAGGACGAATGGAGGACACAGGACGGACAGAACGTAAAGATCAGAAAGATAGAGAGAGAGAGAGAGAGAGAGAGAGAGAGAGAGAGAGAGAGAGAGAGAGAGAGAGAGAGAGAAGGATACAGAGAGAAACCTAGAGAGAGTGAGTCTTGTCCTAAGCGAAGCACTTTTTTTCCTTGAGGCTATTTCGTAAAAACGTCTTGAGAATCTTTTGCTGCTGGCTCCTGTTCCTAGACGTCTATTCTTGAACATTGCAAAGTTTATTCTGGTAAGTTTCACCCTATATTTGCAACACAAATGTTAATAGAATGAGTGTCGGACGTTAACACATAACTCTTTATTTAATAGAGTCCACTGACAAACAACCTTCCTCATAGGAACACTCACTAAGGTAGCATCTATTTTACAACACTTAGAGTTTAAGATTAGCAAGATCCATTTGTATTAATGGAATACCATAAGTTATGACTGTTAAACCTATACAGGGTGTTTCAGTTAAACGTTTCAGAACTTCTAAGAGGGGTAGGGTACATCCTGACAACTCGAAATCATATAGCAATGTGGGGTCGGAAATGCTTTCCTGAAGCGGTGTTGTACACAGAAGTACCATAAAGAAAAGAGACCGTAAGTGAGAAATCGTTTTTAATAATACATGAAAAGAAGCAAAAGTCAAACGTCTAACCGGACCTATCTACTTGATCTTTCTGCAGCAAGTATTGCCACAACTTTTGAGAGATGAACAGATTTCTGCATCGACGCAACAGACAATGTGGTTCCAACACGATGGAGCCCCTGCCCATTATAGCGGAGATGTTCGTAACTACCTGGATGTCACATTTGGTCAACAGTGGATCGGACGTGGTGGTCCCGTGCGTTGGCCTGCTCGGTCACCCGACCTATCATGTCTTGATTTTTATTTCTGGGGTCATATGAAATCGCTAGTTTATGACACCCCTGTTGACAATGCTGAGGAGCTGGTTGCAAGAATCGCAGTAGCTGCCGAAGAAATTCGAAATTCGCCTGGAGTATTCCAGAATGTTCGGATGTCCATGCATCGGAGATGTGAGGCGTGCATTGTAGCCCGTGGAAGAAACTTCGAACACTTACTTTAATCCATGTACCTTTTGCTTCTTTTCATGTATTATTAAAACGATTTCTCACTTACGGTCTCTTTTCTTTATGGTGCTTCTGTGTACAACACCGCTTCAGGAAAGCATTTCCGACCCCACATTGCTATATGATTTCGAGTTGTCAGGATGTATCCTACCCCTCTTAGAAGTTCTGAAACGTTTAACTGAAACACCCTGTATAGTACACTTACACATGCACCCAGATACTCCAACTACAGGATGATTGTTGGCTTCAGAGAGTACGGGCAGCAATGCCAACTGAAGATCATATGAAGAACTCAGACAAGTTTGTACACATGTATCATTAGCCTTATATCGTTTTATCATTTTGATAAGAAATAGAGCTCTTATATAATTATATAAAAGTATATAACCATTTTATTTACACCTGTTTGTATGCTAGAGTTAATAAACCAAGTTTTCTTTAATCATCCTTACCTCTTAGCCATTCTCTTGCTACACGTTACCCACAGCACGAGTCTTATAGTAAAAGAGCCATAGTTCTGCGGCATTCTGAGGTCTAACTAATAGGAGGATTTCAGAATGAAATAAATACAACGCCGATTTTGATGTTGCGAGTCTATTCTACACGTTTCAGAATAGATCTTGAGAACACGAGATTGTTGTCCTAATATATAAACCACTAGTCGATCATATTAAACACAGGCGTTTTCTGGAACATCAATATTACTTAATGAACTTGCCTGGAAACCTTATTGTACACATTGAATGTTGAATAACAGTAAGAGTTGATTGCCTTAATTTCCATTTGAAGAATGGTGTCCAGCAAACGAACCCCTGTGGAACAAAACTATTTATATATTTAAAAAGTTGAAGAGCATACAAATCACTTGTCTAGATACTACATGCGCAAGCACAGGATCTTCTTAATGATATAGGTTGCAGATATCAGAGTGCCCAGCACATGGATAATCCAACCCAGGGTATGCCAGCAGAACATCGCCCAAAGCCGATGTTCCCAAAGCCGAACACCGCCGCCACCGGCTTGTTTTCATCCCATGGTGCATCCAGCTGCCATCACTTCCCCAGGTAAGTGACATACATATACCCGGCGATACACATGGTGCAACAGGAAACATGATTCATCGGACCAGACGACTTTCTTCTAATAACTCAAGGTCCAGTTTCGATACTCACGTCCCCGACCCCACCCCACTCTTCCTTCTGGTGGGACATGGGCCTGCACCACTGTCAAATGTAGGGGTCAATCTCTCTATCAACCCCTTACTTCCAAATTCTACCCCCAGTCTTTAGTCTCCCCACCAATCCTGTCTACTTCGCACAGCATATAACCTCACGCAGTCGAAACTTAAAAGAACTAAAATTCTGTTCGCCCAATTTTTCAGCTTTATACACCTTTTTGCGTATAACCCCTAGAGACTCGTAATTTTTTTATAGGCCCTTGCCATTGAAATCCCAGGAAATTACGTGGGAGAGCTTGCCAGAGTTCAAATTATGTGCCGGTGTACCTTGTCTGCCTCCACAGGGCAAAGTGTGGGCAACGTTAGGTCCCATTAGGGGCTCAGCGGCTAAATGAAAAGATTAACAACAGTATACAACACTACACAGTACAATATCCATACACTTTTAAATCTCTGGCATTTACAGTGTACTGTTGTGCGAAAGCACCAGTGCCGCCTGTCAAAAAATACTATGTCACTATGTCACTATTTGACATGCTCCTTACGCCAAAGTAATCGGGCCTTTTTGATTTGTTTGTGTGAGGAGAGGCTTCTTCTTAGGACGACGGGCTACAAGTCCATTTTTGAAGAGGCGTCTTCTGACTGGTACTGCACTTGCCATCACTCCTGAATGTTCTTCACATTCTCTTTTCAGCTCAGATGAAGAAGCTTTACTCCGTTTATGGCCTAAATGCTTCAAAACGCGGTCCTCTTTTTGGCATAGAGATTCGTTTGCATCCGGTTCCTTTTTTCCTATCAGCCAGTATTGTTGAGTTTGGAAAGAAATCTACTCACTGTCGACTGATTACAAGTGAACATCCTTCCTCACGTAAAGCAACAATAGCACTCTTTCTTCGTGGCATCAACTGCACGTAACCTGCCATCTCGACACGCAAGGAATGACTGCAACTATTGCAGAGCGTGCTTATATAGCTGAAAGTAACAGCTGATCAAAATTACCGCATTACTTATGCGTATCAATCTTGATTGATGTAATCTGTAAGAAATATTGCCATATGCTTACGTTATTCGGACGATAATTACAATTTTAAGGGGTGATGCGCTTCTCCAACATCTAATATTTTCTGATATCGTTCGAAATAACTTTTTTTACCTCTTTATAAACACTATATCCAAACAGTCGTTCCTTTTAACATGGTGCAAAATTTTTTATCTAAGTGAAAGTGGGAGGATAGACACTCCATATTTTACTCCTACGCCATCTTCCAGGGTGTCATTACTATGATGACAGAATTAGAGTCCAGGTATTCTCTCAAATACAGCGGAATCCTCCAACTTGTTGAAAAGACAGCCAGTTGCTAACTAAGATAATAATTTGTATGCTTAATGCTGTTGTATCACAAGACTATATAAACTCGCGGTGATGGGAGAAACCCCTGGTACCGTTTGACCCTTAACACATTAACACTGCCAATTGTAGGTGCTGTTGCTGGTGAACCGTGGTTAGCATGGGCAGTCGGAGCAGCCTGCTGCTATGCTGCCCCATTTTTAGAAGGGTTCGATGTACTGTGTGAGGTGACACATTACTCCTGTCACCAGCATTCCAATTATCGGCTATTTCCACCACAGTCACCCTTCTGTTGCCACGTAAAATCCGAGCGAGCCATCGCTCACCTCGAGCATTGATGAACCGTGGTTGTCAAACATCTCACCCGCAGTTAGTGGGTTTTCAATCCTCAGACCACTTTCGGTAGGTACTAACCGCAGCTGACCGTGAGCATTCCACCAGCCATGCCGTTTCGGATATGCTCTCACCTCGTCTGGCCATTACAATTTGGCCTTTGTCAAACTCGCTTAAGTCTGCTGCCTTTCCCATCTGAAGAACAAGAATAACTGATTAACGGAGCTCAGTATCAGGTGTTTTTTATACCGTGTCCCGCCGTAGTTCACCTGCAGTTGCTTCGATTTGCATACCGACTCACTGGTCATAATGTTTTGCCTCATTTATTTACTATGCTAAGAGCATAGTAAATAAATTTTATGCATTTGAAGAACTGATGAAATTATCAAACGCATACATTGTGGGGATATGAGAGATATGGTGTCATTCAGAAATAAGGGATTCAGAATTTGAATGTGGAGAATACATTGTGCACAGAAAGGAGAAAAAACTGTCACATTATAGTCACCCAAGAAATGAATTATACACCCCGTGTGTATTATATCCATAAATTGCATGTGATCTCTGGCCGACTTGTCTATTTCGCTAACGAAAAATGGAGTTTACAGGTGAGAACCCTGAAATCCATGCCTGAGATGCAGTAACTCAGCCAAGAAGCGAAAACTTTCCTTAACAGTTCCTTGCATCATTGACGGGATTCCAACCAGGTCCTTTTCAACCCAGTGGGAGGGGGGGATTTGGATGGTGATAATAGTTACCATGCTAATCGTACAAATTATACAGAAGGACAGAAGGGGTTTTGCTCTTCTGAGAAGTTAAAATGCACATAAAATCTTTGGCAGTGCCTCTAGTGGACATTGATGGTCAGCGCAATGTTGAGTCAGTTTGTTTTGATATAAGCACTGAAAACACAAATTTGAGAATAGGAGTGTGTTGTAAGCCTAACAACCGTGACAGTATATTGCACAACTTTACAGACATATAGAATGGGCAGATAACTTGGAATGCCTTATAACGGTAGACGTTAACTTTTGCGATATTGACTGAACCCACAGAGTTCAGTCAATATCGAAAATAAGTTTAATAAAAGATGTAATTACTATCAAAGGCAAGGGAAAGGGTTTTGCTTTTGTAAAGATGACTACAAGAGTCTTAGGCAGTTTTTAAATTCTGTCCAGTGGGACCAAGTGATGAAATTACCAACAGCTTCTTCTAAATTTGAAGCTTGTAGAAACTCCTACTCTTTCTATACCAACTAAAAGATACTGTTCAATAGACCTAAATGGTAATCAGATGAACTGATGAAAAGTGTGTCAGAGAAGAAAAATGCATGGGATACATATAGCGGATCACGTATGGTACATTTGTTTACATGGACTTTACAACTAGTGCAATCAAGGCACAAAGGAGATTTAGGCAAGTTAAGGCAGACTACAAGAAGTGTTTGGAAAAGAAAAGCAGCAAAGGTTTTTTTAGTTCTGTAAACACAAGAAGAAATGGGTTGAATCACCCATGTCCAGTACACCCTGGGGCCAGGTGCCAAGTCTAATTGAATTGTGATCAGTTTATTTTTCTCTGTGACTTTTGTTTGCTTAGATAGTGATTTTGCATTTATTTGACGTTTTTTTAGCATTAGCATTAGCAAAGGCACGTGATGCAAGAAAGCAAGCTTATATAGCATTAGCTAAAAAAAACCGTTATTTAACCCGTCCACTCGCTCCAAATGTTTGTAAAGTTCTGCATTGAATCTATTTAAGCTATCAACTTCTACAACGACAGATGGAAGTTTGTTCCAGCAATCACCCACCCGCTGGCTAAAGCCAAACTTCTTCACATCTGCCCTACAACTGGCTTCCTCAATTTGAATATATGCCCTCTCAGGGGATTATTCTGAGCAAAAGGAAGAATCCCATCAGCATTGAGCATGCCCAAACCGCTCAAGGCTTTATACATCTCAATCAGATGACCTCGCAGGTGCCTAGTCTCCAGACACTGTAATTTGCAAAACTTAAGCCTTTCTTCGTAAGATAAACACTTTGTTCCATTCACTAATCTTGTTGCCCTTTTCTGTACTCGTTCCAACAGCTCTACATCCCTCTTAAAATGAGGCCTCCAGACCTGTATACAGTACTCAAGTGTGGCCTGACCATTGCCTTATACAAGGGGATAATCAACTCCTTATCCCTGCTAGAAATATTCCTGTATATCATTAACAAGACACCATGAGCTACTCTTGCAGACCGTCTGCACTGTTCAGAAAACTTCATATCTGCCTGCACAATTACCCCCATTCCCTTTTCATTCTCTACCACTGTCAGTGTAGTACCACAGAGTTAGGATGTTACTCTCGGATTACTACTTCGCATATGTAGTACTTTAAGTTTGTCAATGTTAAACTACATTTGCATCTTTCAGCCCACTGCTCAACCTTTTCTAGATCCGTTGCGGCAGCGTACTGTCATTAGTGTCATTAACAATCCTGCCAAACTTCGTATCGTCTGCAAACTTCGACATTAAGCCTGATATATCATCATCAATATCATTTATAAATGCAGAAAACAACAATGGACCCAACACTGAACCCCGATGGACTCCACTAATAACATTAGTCCACGAAGAGCAGTGTCCACTGCTTACCACTCTATGTCTTCTCCCACTCAACTATCACTTTACCCATAGCAGCAATTTGCCTCCAATGCCACACTGCTCCAATTTGTGCAGCAGTCTTCCATATGTTACTGTATCAAAGGCCTTTCTAAGATCCAAATATATGATATCAAAATTATTCCCTTCATCCAGTTGCTTTGTGACCACATCATAGTATCCAATCAGATTGGTCAGACAAGACTCCCCCTTAACAAACCCATGCTATGTCTGAGCTATAACTGAAGTCTTGTCTCGATGATACTGCAATGCTTTTTTAACCGATGCCTCCATTAATTTCCCTGGAACAGAAGTTAAACTAACAGGTCTGTAATTGCCTGTGTCCCATTGATCCTCCTTTGTGAATTGGGGTCACATTTACACCTCTCCAGTCCATGTGTGCCTCTCCTGAGTCCAAGCAAGCTCTGATAATTATGGCTAAGGGTGCGCTTTCTTCCTTTGCCACCTCCTTTAATATAACTGGATAGATTCCATCCTCCCCAGATACCTTTCTTATGTTTATCTTTAACAATATCTCCTCCACCTCAGTTATTATAAGATTCTCTAGCTTATTGCCAGAATTTAGTACACCTCTGGCATTCCCCTCCCTGAATAACTCCTCATGTGTGAATGTAGATGCAAAATATTCATTTAGTTTGTTAGCTACCTGAGCAAGACCATCAACAGTTGAACCATCGATTCAAGTGGACCAGTCTCATCCCCTTCCTTCTACAGTTTATATACTCTTTGCTGTTTTTCTTTGCATCGTTTGCCAAAGATTTCTCGTAATCTGCCTTCGCCTGCCTAACCTCCTTTGTAACTTGGTTAAGGACCAGCTTATATCTATCATAGGCTTCTGTGTCACTTGTTATTTTATACGAATACCATACATTTTTTTTCTCTGTCACATGTCTAATTAATTCATCTGACATCCATTTTGGCCCAAATCTTGAACAATATTTCTCAGTTGGTATGAAAAGCCTTGTAGTTTCCGAGATTAATTCTTTGAATGTGTACCATTTTGAATTTGCTGTTGGTAACATCATCAATTGGTCCCACCGTATAGAATTTAAATACTGTCTCAGACCACCGTAGTCACCTTTATGAAAGCAAAAGCCCTTCCCTTTACCCTTGATGGTAGTTACTTCTTTGAGTAAATCCCACTTCAGCATACTGTGATCACTGCCACCTAGTGGTTCCTTTACTTGCAGATCCTTAATGCATAAAGAATCACTACTAATAATCTGATCAAGAGTATTACTCCCTCTAGTTGCCTCCCGAACATACTGATGTAGAAAATAGTCATCCAATAAATCCACAAAAGCCTTGCTAGTGTGTCAGTGACCAACCCACAAATTCCAGTCAATCTCTGGGAAATTAAAATCCCCCATTATAAGACACTCTGATTTACTGGCCCACTATATTTTTCTGCAGAATTGCTCAATATACTCATTACATTCAATAGATCTATAACACAAATCTAATCTAATTTTTCCTTTCCCAGTGCTTGTCACACCAAACAGCCTCAACATTGCATTGTCCACCAACATCAATTAGATGCACTTCCTTAGACTTTATGTGTTTTTTAACTAACAGAATAACCCCTCCTCCCTTCCTGTCCCGTCTATCTTTTCTCTACACATTGTACTCCCCAAATTCCAATTCTGTACTGCTTATGTCTGTGTGACACCACGTCTCTGAAATCCCAACAATATTTGCCTGATGTCTTGACTAGCACTTCAAGCTCATAGAATTTATTAACTATACTCCTAGCATTGGTGTATATGCAAGTATACATGCACCCGTTTCTACTCTTAGTTACCCTAACACAGCCCATGTATTTACTTGTTCCACTATGACTCCCAGCAGTCCTGGGAATCCCGATTGCCTTGCTTTCCAGGCTGGTGCTCAATTCCATTTCAATAGAAGCAGTGCAAGAATCACTTTCACCTCTGCCAGTGGCTACTGTTAATCTATTAGTCCGTGTATCCCCCCAAGCTAGCAGTTTTCAGATCTACCTAACTCTGCCTCGATAGCATCAGCAAATATTCTTGCACCCTTTCTATTTAAGTGTATCCCTTCACTGTAGAAGTAGTTTCTCCTGTTAACAAGCACAAACCAGGGTGAGAAAAATTCTATCCCTTGAGCCTTGCACAATTTCTCCAGGGCCGAATTGATTGACAAGGCTCTCTTCATGTACACCATCCTATCGTGTCTGGGCAGAATTGCAAACATTTTCAAATTCAACCCTAATTCACGGTTTTTTTTCAGCATTGAACTTGTACTTGTTAAGTAATTCCGGGGGTCTCCAACTCTTAATATCATTAGTGCCAACGTGTAAAAAATATCACCCTTTGTGCCCTTAAACAATGATATCTGCTCTACAACGTCATCAAAGTTTGTCCCTGGCAGACATACCCTTATCCTGTTCCATATATTAGTTTTCCCACAAGCCAGTTGCTCGAAGAGCTCTACCTCCCTGTATGACTGAGCCAGGCAGCTGGGGTTATACCCTCAGCGAGAGAGAGAGAGTGAGCTGATTTGTTCTTGAATCAAAATTCCGCGAATGATTAGGACTTGCGTTAATTTTGCAAAATTTGGCTGTGCTGTGGATGTTCCTTGTTGTACTAGCAATTATTTTACTTCATGGCAAGAAGAAGGCTTCAGCACCTCTGATTGAGGTACCAGAGACTTTAGAACAAGAAGATGATGTTCCGGAACGAGTTTCTAGGGATGCAGGAGGTGTTGGGGTGGATCCTGGGCCCTCTGAATCCACCAGCCCTGGTGTGGAAGACTCCGATCAAGAATTGACTGGGTTTAATTTCCTGAATAGACTAAGGTGAGGCCTGTTTGCCTTTTTTTTTTTTTTTTTTTTTTTTGAGGCCCTCAGCTCTCCAGGTCAACAAAGTGATGTACTTTTGGGACGAGTTGACCAATATGGTACAAATAAAGTTATGGAGCATAAGTCACTTAAAGCTAAGATGGAGGTATTGTTGGATGAACGAGTTTCGAAGGCAGAGACCTATGCGGAGTTAACTCGCCCTCCTGAGATGGGGCCCAAAACAAGGACGATTATACTTAAAGCCAAATCACAAAGATTTGCGAACAGCGACCAAGTAAAGACAGAGCTGGTTGATATGGCCCCAAAGTAAAGGATGTAGCCATACGATCGATCCAAGACCGACGAGTTGCGGAGGCAACGATTTCTCAGAGTAAAAAGTTCAAGACTTAGGGCTGGAGGTGGAGAGATCCCTTCAGAGATGCCCCGGAATTGTCATCTTTGATGTTAATCAAACTATTGCAAAGGAACAATTTTTGCCCGAGCTGTGGACTAGAAATTTAGCAGACAGTGGAATTTCTGAGGATCAAATGTTATCCGATGGAATAGTGTTAACACGAAATAAAGCCAGAGGATCCTCAGGTTATAATTTTGTGATCGAGGTTTCAGGAACTATAAGGTTTCTTGAGGCTCGAGGTAGTCTTTATAGATTGCTGGTCACACTGGGTGCATGAGCTCCTGGCACTGACCCAATGCTAAAAGTGTTTAAGCTGCTGACATGTAGCAAAGTACTGTAAAGCAGATGAGTCTGCAACCATTGTGCACACCGAGGCCACTTGTTTAAAGACTGCACTAAGTTTAAAGACCTGCCAAAGTGTGCTAACTTTTGGCAGAGGAAGTCGCCTTCTGCACAAGCAACTGTTGATAGAATATGCCGAGCCTTATGCAAGGGCTGTTGACATCCTTAGATGGACTGATTAAGATTAGCATTAGGCCTCCTGCTGTGTTTAGTTGGGTCCTCTGTTCTTCAGTTGGCTAGTTATACTTGAAAGAGTATAGTGAGATCAAGCCCTTCAGTGGCAGTGGAGCTAATTTTGTTAAGTTATTGTTATGTTAATAGTGAAGAGGATTGGGTTGTGCTGGAGCGATGCTGGGATGACCCTCTCCCTTTTTCGATACTGTACAAGTCACTTGTTGAGTTCAGGATTGCTGTGCAAACCCACTCAGAATAAAACTTCCTATGTTAAAAAAGGCATGTGGAATGTTGAGATGCTAATTGCATCTTTAACTGAGAATGTTACTGGGGTAGTACACTAATTAAGAATTGAATTAATCGCTGAATTTCTGTCATAATTTTGTCTGACGAGATATCAGATAATTAAGTTTCCTAGATGTGGGGGTGACCTACCTCCTTGTGGTTGAAGTGGAGATGCCGCACCTGCCGCGAGGCGAAATGGCCGTTTCACCTATTGTCATTTGTCAAAAGTTGACTCTGAAGGTATTACAGTTATAAAACTAATCAGAAAGTTTGGGAACAACTGCAGCATAGACAAAGGGGCATATTGGCAGAGGCCCAGGTGGCCACTCGACCAGAGACGACAAATGACAAATGGTCCAGTAGACAATGGATTAATTGTTGATAATCCTGATCAGATTGCAGACAAACTTAATAGGTCTTTTGCATCTACATTCACAAGAGTAATTTTTTTATGGATGTTGTTACCAGATGTGAGCAAACTTCTAGTATGGAGCTGAATGATTTTGTGATAACATATGGGAAAGAAGAGGAGAAATTATTGTAGTTAACCTTAAAAAAGAAACCTGGGATAGATGGGATCGAATTGTTTATACAGTATTAAAGGAGGCAGAAAAACAGTTAAGCCAAACTTTAGCCATGATTATGAAGCTATTCCTGGATTCAGGAGAGGTCCTTGTGGACTGAAGATATGCAAAGGTATTCCCAATTCATAAAGGGAGATCGAAGGGAGCCACGAGTAATTCCAGACCTGTTAGCTTCATTTCTGTTCAGGGAAATGATGGAGTCAGTGGTTAAAGAAGTAATGTCGGGTTATCTGCATAGGAATGAAGTTGTATTGCAGTCAGAACACCCATTTGTTAAGGAGCAATATTGTGTGAGTATTTGGATTGAATACATGACAGTAACTGAACTGGACACAAAAGTACTTTTGACATCACATATTTAAATATCATGAAGCTTTTGATTAGTGGCGTAACTAGGGTAAGGCAGGTGGGGCATGTGCCCTGGGTGGCAAATTTGGGGGAATGCCTTTTTTATGGTTAAAAAATACAAAAATTCGGAAAGAACAGTTTTCAAGGGATGCCATTTTTTTATTTGGAGCAATGTGGCACTGCTATACAATTTGGAGCAATATGGCATTAAAGCCAAGTTGCTGCAATGGAAAAAAGGGATAGTTGAGCAGGAGAAAATAGAGAACAGTTATCAATGGACACTGCTCTTTTTGGACTCATGTTATTAGAAAATTCCCCCAGGGTTAATTGTTATTTCCTATTATTTGTTAATGACATTCATTAAGGCCTATCAGGCTTAATGTCTAAAGCCTGATAAGATGGTTGGACTGGGACTTTCAACTCATGATATGTAGGAGAAAAAATGAATAGGTCTATTGCTGAAGATCTTCCAGTGGAAAAATTGTATATTAAAAACAGTAGTAAGCATGGTTGGTAATCTTTCTTCATTCTTCCTAGCCCATCTAATTTGATTGTTCTCCATAATGGATGACTGTCTATTAAAGTCACCCAAAATGCAGAGGCAAATTGAATAAGCAGTTTTTCAAGATCTTTCCTTGAATAAGATTATTTGAGGGAAGATATAAGCACACAAGGGTAAATGAGAGGTTATCTAGGTGTATGATTTAAACTTCAATGTGGGATGTGCCGAAATGTTATTTTTGAATTTACTACAATGGCTACATAACCACAAGCTGCATTTCTTGACCTTGTCTCTTCAGAAGTGTTTTTTAATCAAAGGGGAGATTGTTGCATTGTTTCTCATGAACAAAGTCCTGCAATAATGTAGTGGTTAATTCTTTAATGTCAAAATTAGTGCAAAAGTTCTGCAGTTCCATTTTTTTTTTTTTGGAAGTACTGGTCACTGTGTGTGGATATCTTTGTGGAATCGATTCTTGACTGCTTTTGTCAAAGATGTCTATATTAGCTGCCTGTGCATGCACTTTCAATTTCTCTTAATTTTCTATCAACTATCGTAGGAGAATAAAATGGTAACGAATGGGCCTGGTGTAATGGTGTCCATGGTTATGAAAAATATATACAATGATAACCCAGTTTAATATAATACAATAAAATATACAATGGCAGAAGCTTTCAAGACTGACGCGTCTCTTTTTCAACTGATAATATGATTTGAATACAACGGATAAGTGCAATGAGTTGAGAGTGAGGCACGTTATTCATTTCCTATTGTTGTTGCACGGATGTGCGCTGCTTTTTTACTCCAGCGTTTATCCAGCATTAAAATGGTTGTCTCTAGGATGGGGTGCAGACATGTGCCTTTACATTTATGGCCTTTGGATTGTTTAATATATTAAGTGACTCTAGCCGTAGGTGAAAGTGTCGTGAGTGGTCTACTATTTCGAAGTCACGTTTGGGAACAAGATCCTGGTCGGTGGCCCAAAAATGTTCCGCAACTGCGGATTGATCAGTTTCGGCAAGCCGGATTGCAGTCATGCTCCGTAAGGCGATCATGAAGACGTCTTGCTGTCTCTCCTATGTAGCAGCTGTCACAGTCTCTACAGGTGATGCGATATATTACATTGTGCTGCGGAAGAGAGGTGTGACAGGGGTCTTCACACTGGAGAAAAGTGAACATAGGTTTCTGCAGGGTAACTGTACACATTTGATGTAATTTCTAAGAATTTTTGAGATCCATCCTGACACGCCTGGATAATAGGGAATGTAGGCAGACGGTATACCGTCTTGGTTTACTACAAAATTCTTAGAAATTACATCAAATGCATACAGTTACCCTGCAGAAACCTACGTTCACTTTTCTCCAGTGTGAAGACCCATCACACCTCTCTTACGCTGCAATGTAATATATCGCATCACCTGTAGAGACCATGACAACTGCTACATAGGAGAGACATCAAGACGTCTTCATGATCGCCTTACGGAGCATGACAGAGCAATTCGGCTTGCGGAAACTGACCAATCCGCAGTCGCAGAACATTTTTGGGCAACCAACAGCCCACTCACGACACTTTCGCCACCGCCTATGGCTGGAGTCAGTCACTTAATATATTAAACGATCCAAAGGCCATAAACCGCTGCAAAGGCACACATCTGCACCCCATCCTAGAGACAATTTTAACGCTGGAGTAAAAAAGCAGCGCACGTCTGTGCAACAACAATAGGAAATGAATAACGTGCCTCACTCTCAACTCATTGCACTTATCCGTTGTATTCAAATCATATTATCAGTTGAAAAAGAGACGCGTCAGTCTTGAAAGCTTCTGCCATTGTATATTTTATTGTATTATATTAAACTGGGTTATCATTGTATATATTTTTCATAACCATGGACACCAGTACACCAGGTGATTTGTTACCACTTTATTCTCCTACAATAGTTGAAAGCGTCTGCCATTGCATATTTTATTGTATTATATTAAACTGGGTTATCATTGTATATATTTTTCAGAATAAAATGGTTTAACTGTAAGTGGAATATTACTGGTCTTGGCTGTTTTTCTGATATTAAGGAATATAGTTCAATTTTACCCAGCCAGAGATTGACTTATTCTGTGGAACTCATACTTCAGTGTGAATTGAAACTGTTGCCTTTGAGACCAAACTAGTTATAGCTTTACCATCAGGGCATATGTGCTTGAAGTAGCCATTGTTTTTCTTCACTTCTATAAGTTGCCTTGTTTTCCACTTTATATTTCTGTATTTGTTTGTCTATTTCCATGTACAATCAGCCCTCACATAGCACGATAGTTATGTTCCTAGAAACCCTTGTGCAATGCAAAATCGTGCAATATAAACAACAGGCCCTATTGGAAAAATAGGGTTAGGTGCCAACCACCCAAGATTGAACACACATTTTTAACCAAAACATTACCAAACACAATAATCGTAAGAAAATACGTATTTTTTTATGACTATTATGTAATAAATTATTGCTGATGCTTTTGCTTCTATCGTAAGCAAACTTGTTTTTTTTTTAAATTTCTATCCAAACAGATGACAGCCGTTCCATCAATTCCAATTCTTTGTGTCTTAATCTAATGGATTTTAATTACACTTTGAGTTGTTCCTGCTATGAAAGTTTTTATTTTCTCTGCATTCTTTGTAATTCTCGGCGTTGCCTCATTTAGGTCTGTAGCACGTGCAATATCACACGGTCTTTAATTTCGCTTAAAGCATTTCACAATTTCATATTTTTTTCTCTATCGACAGAGGCGGACTGGCTATAAGCCTTACTGGGGAAACCCCGGTGGGCCGGAGGCTGGTGTGATTTTGGCCATAAACCGTAGTACGAGGCCACTATAAATTTTTCCGGGTAAGACTTTTTGACCCAGTCCGCCTGTTTATTGCTTTTCTTTTTCTCTGAATCTGCAGTGTATTCACCAGGTTGCTTCCTTTTCACACCTTTTAAGTAATTTACTCAATTTTAGGGAATAAAGTACAATTACAAAACGAGGCACGCTTGATACACATAAACAAAGCTAACCACGTGTAGCAACTGAATAAACAACACCGTAAAGGCAGAGATACACTATTAACACCTCACATTTTACTAAAGCACATTTCTAGGGGTTACTACCATAAAACAATAAAAACAATTTCCAGTTGCGTTTCTGCTAGCGGAATCTGTTATAAACTGGTAGTAAACTCAACCTAATTGCATTTGCGATAATACCGACAGCTGGAATTGTGTGGGCTTTTACCTTATTATGGTGAAACATGTTTCCCCTTCACTGATATATAAAACATAAATACATTTTCAGAATCTTCTCATTCCTATAGTGTTGCGTTCGGTTGGGGTACTTCTGCGTTCGACTGCCATTTCTTGTAAACACAAAGGCGAATCGTGCATAAGCGAATTCGGTTCGTGTTATATAAGATATTGTTCCCCTATTTATAAATCGTGTATGATCGAATTCGTGTAGCGTAAACACGTGTCATACGAAGACTGACTGTATTGCATTTTTTTTGAATAAGTGGGATCATGAGTGCCAGCAGGATATTTTGCAAGGTGGTGCAATGTTTTGCAATGCGGGAATAAACATTTTGTTCACCAAATTTTTGAATACATGAAATATCTTACATTTCAATAAATTAATAAAAATATTAAAAATTGTGTATTACTTCGAAATCCAAAGATTTTCTGTAGTACAGTTTGATTGTGTTCTTTTGAGCCACACTGTAGACAAATAGAATTTCTTCTGTAACCATTTTGAATGATGAAAACACTACCATTTAAAACATTATCAGGTTTGGAGTAAAAGGAGACACCTTCTTTTACAGACCGAGGTAAGATTGGTATATCGAAGGTTATAAAAGTAGAGTGCAAAGGTAGAGAGAACACTATCATTGTCGTAATTTGCTTTGCATTTACAAATAATTGATCAATTAATTCTTGTTATCTCACCTTCAGTAAGTCAGCAATTTCCATTCTTATGCTTTAATTTCAGCAATTTCTTAGGTTGTTGTTTTGGGGCTACTGCTGCTAATAAATTTCCTGACCATACATCATTCACCATTTTTTTTTTGGTGAAACAGCAATAGCTTACTGGCTTTTCTGTATTAAAAAGGGGAGTGGGTATCTTTCCCATGGTTCAATCCCTGGTAGACTCACTTTTCATCCCTAGGATATTCCAATGTCATTACTGCTGTCAGAGTATGATGGACTTTGTATGGACACTAAACTACTGTCAGCATTATTTTAGAGATTGAATTGTAACTGTTGGAGGAAAATGATGAAGGTTAACAATCATATTCAGCTCATGTCGGATTAGCACAAAAATTAAAGTTACCAGGAAACATTTTGTAATTGGTATCTTATTCAACATTGATAAAGCAAACTATCCTTTTTTTAATTGAACAGGGAAAACTAAATATTCAAAGACTGTTCATTCACGATTCTTACTAAAGATCACACAAGATTTAAAAAAAAAAAAAAAAAAAAACATCCAATATGAAAGAATATTGGGACCATAGTCCATACTCTCTGTTGCAGAGGCACATGGGATTTCAGCAACACAACAGTACTTTTTACTGATCCCTTCTTCATATAGTGTTTCAAAGCATTCACTATTAATAAGAAACAAAGAGTTCCCTCTTATTCAAGAGGGAACTTGGTTACACTAAAATCACAGAAAAAGTAAGATGTCACCAAGAACATAATATTATCAAGATCAGCTTCAACACATCTTATATAACCTCTTACCTGCAGACAGGTAGGTGGTTATATAAGATGTTTTCTTCCATTAGACAAAAGTCTCATATTATTATAACTCAGCAGTATTGTATTATGCATGTCCTATGCTATAAATCAGTTATATGTAATTAAACAGAAAAAGTTTCAATTCATGTAGAGAATACCAAAACATGCTAACATACTGTGCTATATTCAAGAAACATCACTTATATGGGTCTGGCCCACAAAAGGGAAAAAAGTATACTACTGTACTATACATTGAGCGCCATATAAAGTGGAATCTCACTATACTGCAGCCATTGGCATGGCATCATGTTGAAAAAGATGATCTATTTGAATTCTAATAACATAACATTTCTGTTTATGTCAGATAACACAAAATGGTACCATATAAGTGAGTCTAGAGCTAATTATGAAGCAATGGATATGAAATTGTTGGAAATCAAACCTTGAATAACAAGATCTCACTGTATAAGAGTTTATTTGAATTGGCATAAGATTTTTTGTTAAAGTTATGTTTTCTTCCACTCTACTGAATTTGTAAGTCTTAGAATGTTAACCCCATTCTAAGACTGCTACTAATGGCCCAGAAATTAATCCTGCATAATTGATTATAACAGTAATATTTATGGAAATTTTCGTAAGAAGCCACATCCAGTCGAGAAACAGCACACCATATAAATAAATTCTAGAAGCAGTAAGGGATGAATCACTGATGTCTATAAAGCATAGCAAGTAAATACTTAAAAACTATGTTGATCTATTACTTTTATACTAATTTTTATAGCTGTTATACACTTATAAACAATTTTCAGAAAATGAAAATTTGAAATTTTGCACTGATAGTACATAACTACTTTTTTTAAGCAATATTTTATTTTCCAACTTTCAGATAACTTTACAATAAACTGTTCTTGGTATTCAAAACGGGTGTTAAAACAAACATTTTCAATATAAAAAACAGCCTGTACAGACAGCAAAATATATTAAATATTTATGAACATTTTTACAAGTTGTCAGTGAATTAAATGTATGCAAAAAATGTCAGCACCATTGAAAAATAATACTCATATATAAATGCAAACTTAATTTGACAATGGTTAGAGTTCAGTCAAGTGAAGCAAGGGCAAAAATATGGCCAATACAGCTTGCTTTATAAAAAAATACATTTACAAATTTTAAAGATTTAATTAATAGAAAAAAAAAAAAAGAAGGAAAAAAAAAGCCATTTACAGCACTCTGGTTATACACAAATATACATTCTCTTCATATAAAATTTATATTTCTGAATAATTTTTGTAACAATATATACTGCTGAGCTACATTAGATTAAATTTGGCATTAGATCTTTATATATAAAATAAAAAAATTAAAACAAGCTTTATAAACCACTGTTTATAAATAAAGCTATACCACTAATTATAGTTCTTTATGGAAAACAACTCTGATTTCCTATAAATGATAAAAAAGAAAAAAAAAAAAAAAAAATCAAATCACACTAAGAGGTGATTAACTTTACTAATATATTTCTCCATTTATTTTGATCTTGTTCAAACATGTATAATAAATCTTGTGACCAGGTGGTGTGACCTCTCTTCTCTCTCCCACACACATACATGAGCATCATTGTTTTCATGTAAAGCATTTGTTCATTGTCTGGCAATGGCTCAAAGATGATAAAATAATTTAACAAAAGTTGCATTCCATCAACTTTTGACTATATTCCTAACCTAGAAATCAGCACACAGAAAATAAAAAAAAAAAGATAGGTGGGGAAATATAACAAACCATGCTAATTTTAATATTTCGGAATATAAAACCATCCAAAACCATTTCAGTGAAACTGTATAAATCAGTATAACAATCTCTAAATGTAAAGGCAATTCACTGCAGGCATGTGGAGTAATAACATCAATAAATTAAAATAATTTGTGGCAGAGCTTTAATAATATATTTAATTACAAAGAATAAATGAATAAACAAAAGAAGATATTTCTTATCAAAGTAATTTGTGAGGTGATGATAAAAACTTATGAAACAATGCCGATATACTCCTACAAGAAGTAGTAAAAATATCTCTTCTTATTAATTTCAATTATCAAAATGCAATTCCAAAAAATACACTTTGCATATGCAGAATGCACTTTTGTTGTTTAGAGAAATTCTTAGCTATAAAATTCTATATACTATAAAACATTTTTTGTCTTGCTACAAAGCTTACAACATATCACAAGGTAAAATGACAGTGTAAATTATGTGGTGTTTGCTTTCTGTACAATTACATTTGTTTCTTTTCTTTTCGTATAATTTAATTACACAATTTTCTTTCCTTTTTTTTAAGAATAACTCAATTGGATCAATTCACATTGACTCTTCAGATTTATCAAATTTCAGTTGGTTAGATAAATTACAGATCTAGAGATTCTGTTTGCATGGTTACAGAAGGAATTAAGTATCAGAATGGGGGGAGGAGGAAGAGGAGGAGGAAATAGTGGAAGCCGATGCTCTCAACCTATTTTCAAGTTCAATTAACTGACGAAGAAATCCATCATTAGGTCTCACATCACGTTGTTTTCGGCAAAGCCGCACAGCCTCTTCTGCTGTCATTTTCTGTTTGATCATTAAATATGCCATGACTAGAGTTGCTGATCTTGACATACCCATCAAACAATGTACAAGAACTCTACCTAAAAATGAAATTGTAATATAATTGAGAATGAAAAAGAATCTAAAATAAAAGCTTACTATTTCATATATCAAAGAATAACCAAGTACTCAGGATATATCATATGCATGCAAGATTGGAACTTAACAAGCAGGGAAATCAAGAGCTAATGCAGGTTCTGGTGCAAAGTGCATGATGGGGCTTCCCCCTTGTCTTCGTACAGTAGACACCCACTTTACAATTGGTTCATTGTATGATCAAATCACTTTACGATGGACTCTCCATAACAAAATACAGGCTGGCCTCGATTAACACGATTAATTCGTCCCGCGAGCGCATTGCACAAAATGGAAACACGTTAATCGAATATAATAATCAATAGGAAAAATTATAATTGGTCCTTGACCTTCTATAATGTCCATAAAGAATTTTAAAAATACCTTTTAAAATACCTTTTTAACTGTATACAATGTAAAAGATAATGAAAATAATTATGGAATTAAATGTTTATTGCATAAAACAGCAGCGTTCCCCAAACTGTGCGCTGCGGAATATTTTAAATTTTCGAGGGAAACACAGCGATACTTGACATCTGTCAGACGAGGCGCCTCCGTAGCCAGGTGGGAAGGAGCAGCAGTGCGTAGCACACGCTTCTTGATTAGACCGGGGTTTCGAGCCCGTCACCACCAAATACGGAGGATGTGGAAAAGGTCCAGGGAATGACCACCGCATATCCCGAAGCTATTGCTTCGGGATATGCGGGTGGCCTTAGTTGCTAATGCTCCTAAAAACCAAATAACTAACTAACTAACATCTGTCAGACACCACGCGAAACTACTAGCTCAAGGTAGTTCACAGTTCAGTTCAGCATTTCTTTATTAAGTTGTTTGGACCTAACTACTAAGCGGAACTGTTAAGTATTTCTTTTGGTCTGGGTGCGCCTTGAAAAAATTACTGAGACACTAAGGGCGCCGTGAAACCGAAAAAGTTTGGGAACCTCTGACATAAAAATACACAATGAAGAAATGACTGTTGCGGAAATATTTGAACAGTGTTGGACTTTCCTCTTCTCATCAATCAATTTCCGATAGCCAACAACGATCTTCTCTGGGCCCTGGTGAAATAAATATCGCAGAGAACCTCAAACCTTTTGTTTGAGGTTTCTCTGCGATACGAAAGATATTCATATAATTCTTTTTAACCGTTATCTCCTTTGCGGTAAACATTTTCATCTGGCTCATTTAAAAATTTGAATTTTATTGCAAAGTGTGCATTGACTTTATTAGTGGGAGACAAACAAGTAACATGTCTTCTTCCGATGGTTGATGGAAACACACCGGGGGCGGGCAGCAGGCAAACGTTTGTTTATTGACTGTACGACTCATGGTAAGCTTAACGCACGATTCAAATCTTTAACTATCGCATAAAAAAAAAAAAAAGATCGCGTTAACTGGAAATTTGCATCATGTAAAGTGAAAAGTGGTATAATTTTTCAAATAGCGTTAACTGAAAATCGTGTTAATCGAACTCGTGTTATGTGAGGCCTGGCTGTACTGTTAACTATATGATATGTAGTAAGCGCCGGTCACTGTGATTATGTTCGCAAATTGAATTTTAATTCTATTAAACAGCGATTCAAATAAGTGAAAATAGGTGGAATATTATCCACAGGCTATAAAAGTAAAGATATAAAGCACAAAAAATTTACACTTTATTACCTTACCATTTAAAAAAATTATATGATACATGAAAATTGGAAGAATATTTTCCACGGGTTAAAATAAAAACAAGTTTATGCTTACGTACATAATTAACACTGTAATATATACATACTAACTAATTGATATTTCTGTTCACTGATATATACAGGTAGTTCTCGACTTTACTAGTTAATTCGTTCCTAGCGCGTGCTCGTAAAGCGAAAACTCAAAGCGGGATTTATTTTCCAGACGTAATGTTAAAAAAAACGTAATGTTAAAAATTTTTAACATGTTTTTTTTTTAAAAAAAAAACATGTTAAAAATATGTTATCAACAATGAAATTAGTTAGCTAATTAGTTTGTTTAAATAACGATTGATTTATCCAAAGAAATGAAAACGTAGCCTGTAAAATCAAACAAATTATAATAATAGAGAAATTATAACTTACAAATGTTAAAGAATGTTTATTCTTCATCATCATCATCGACTAAATGCACACTCGTTGATCACTCATTATTAGCTTAGCACTTGGTTTGTTGCACAAAGAGTTGTCTTCTTCAGAAATGCTTCAAGAGGCGTTTTTTCCCAAGATAATTTTCGCTTTTAATTATAAGTTTTGCGATTGCATGCATAAGCATTTTTAACGGAATGCACAAATTGCAACTAACATGATTTTCATGGAGTAACAAGTTTACGAAACTTAAAAAAAAAAAAGGAACGAAGAGTAGATTCTGAAAATTTGTTTTTTATATGATCGAAGATTTCAGCAAAGGGCAAACACGTCACTATAATAACGTAAAAATCCATACAATTCCAGCTATCGATATTTTCACAAATTCAATAACATCGAGTTTTCTACCCATTTATAATTGCTTGCAGTAACAGGAAAGCCCAATAAACTGGAAAGTGCAAATTGTTTTTATTGTTTTATGGTCGTGACTTCGAAAAATATGCTTTAGAAAAATATCAAAAAGCCTTTCAAAATTGGTTCTTATAACATATGATAACAATGAAAGTGTAGTGTGTTTAATGATTTGAATTGGTAACTAATACAGTTTACACTATAAAAACGATCTTTTAGGGAGTTATATAGCGAAAATTTGAACTTCCGAGGTCGTTGAATGAATTACCAAAAAACAATATGTTATTCGGTTCACATTACGATATTTTCATGATACGATGGTAACGGATTAATATCGTAAAGCGGGGTACACTGTATTGTATAGCTAAGCGCGTGGTTTGAAATACGGTATTTATGAATGTTTAACATTCATTTTTTGCAATTAATGTTCATATTTTCGATTTTGTTGATACTTGAAAAAAAAAACAAAAAAACTCGTAAACCTGGGAACTCGTAAAGCAAGAACTGCCTGTATATCTATGTATGTACGTATATATATATATATTTTTTTTTAGTTGTAAAATTTAAAACAGTAAAAAAGATAAGTAATCAATAATGAAGAGTACGGCACACACAAATTGCACAAGTGAGATATGGAGTGACAAGGTTATGAAGCTTAAAAAATAGGAATGAATGGAAGATGCTAAATGTTTATTTATTTTTTTATATGATTGAAGATTTCAGCAAAGGGGAAACACATTTCACCATGCTAATGTAAAACTCACAGAATTCCAGCTATTAGTATTATTTCAAATGAAACAAGATTGAGTTTACCCCCTTTATAATAGATTGCACTAACAGAAAAGCCCAATAAACTGGAAACTGCAAATTGTTTTATGGTAGCAACCTCCAGAAATGTGCTTTAGAAAAATATCACAAAGGCATTCAGAATTGATTCTTATAACGATTTTCTTGAAAGGGTCCAAAGACTGGCAACTTGCATGGTGAGATTGATTAAAGGGTGACCATACGAAGAAAGACTCCTATTATGTGGGCTACGGAGAACATATGATAACGATGAAAGTGTAGTGCATTTTAATGATTTGAGTTGGTTTTTTTGAAATTTGATTCTATAAAGCACTAAGTGCTGATTCTACTAACCAGTGATCATATTAACCAGCACCTACTTATTTCACTTTACAATGGGCTTACGATTGTCTCCGACTGGACCACGTGGTCCTTCTTCTCAAACCAATAGCAGCATTTGTAAACTTGTCTGCATGTTTTGTTTTTGCATCCTTTGGTTGAAGTGATTTTTTGTGTTGTGCTTATTTGACATAAATTTATATAAAACTAGTACAATTTCCAAAGTCTTGGAATGAATTACCAAAAAACGATGTGTTATTGCAGTGGTTTTCAACCGGGGTGCGGCAGCACCTTAGGGTGCCGCAACAACATTCCAGGGGTGGCACGTAATTTGGGTTTAAGTTACTTAAACTTATTATTATTTTTTAATTTATATGTTTATTTCATTATAAAAAGGTGTACAGTATCTTTTTTAATTTTGTGGTGATCTATAATTGATGTTTACTTAGTACCTATAAAAAGAATAAAATTATTATATACTGTATATATATAATTTGTATTATGAAAGGTAATTTTTATAATTATATTATTGTAATAACTATCATATAACATATATTTTTTAATATAATATATAAATATACAGAGAGAGAATCGGATCTAACAGGCAGAAAATTGAGTAGGGGTTCTGCAAAATAAAATATATTACTTGGGGGTGCTGTTATTAAAAAAAGGTTGAAAACCACTGTGTTATTGGGTTCACATGATATTTTCATGATACGATGGTGTCTCTAGAATGGAGACACCATCTTTTCACATGTAAATGTGAAGGTTATAAAGCAACAAGTCAATTCTAACATATAAGACATATAAGTTAATAAGATAAAAAATAAATAAAATAAAAACATTTTTATTGTTTTAGGTTTGTAGATTAAGAATAAATTTAATTACTTAATTAAAAAATGTAACATTAAGGTCTTGGCTAAGCCCCTTGAAGAATTGCAGCCTGAGAAATGGAGACCCCTGGTTGCCAAGCTCCGTAGCCCACATAATAGGAGTCTTTCTTCCTATGGTCACCCTTTAATCAATCTCGCCATGCAAGTTGCCCATCTGGATCCTTTCAAGAAAAATCAGTCTTTTTTTTGGATGAGATCTCCATTATTTTAACACAGTATTCCGAATGTGACCTTACAATTGCCTTATACCAAGGGATTATAGCCTCCCTACTCCTACAGGATAACGTTCAATAAATCGTTGATAGAACAATGGACTTTCCTGGCTGCTTGTTTCCACTGCTCAGAAAACATCATATCTGTCCATATCGCAACTCTCAGATCCCTTTCTTCCTCTACTGTTTTTAATTCAACCCCACCAAGTGTATAATTTATTTTGGGGTTGCTATTCCCCAAGTGTAAGTTCTTGCATTTTGCTGCATTAAAATACAGCTGCCACCTTTGTGATCATAATTGAAGTCTGTTCAAGTCATCCTGAAGAAGTGCTGCTTGGCACTGATTATTAATGACTACCAATCTCTATGTTATCTACAAATTTTCACATCATGCTTTTTAAGCCTTCGTTGATGTCATTTATGAAAATCAGAAACAACAGTGGTCCAAAAACAGATCCTTAGGGATACCACTCCTGATGTTACACCAACCTGAAGAATATCTATTAATCACAAATCTCTGCCTTCTGCCCTGCAGCCATTCAGCAATCCATCTTAGAATCTTTCTGGTAATCCCGACATGTTCCAGCTTATACATGAGGGACTGAGTCAAATGCTTTGCTAAAATCCAAATAAATTATGTCAAAATGGAAGGAGAAAGAAAGGGATCTGGGAGTTATGATACAGGCAAATATGAAGTTTTCTGAGCAGTGTAAACAAGCAGCCAGGAAAGTCCATGGTGTTTTATCGATGATTTATAAAATATTATCCTTAGTGATGGGGGGGGGGGAAATCATAATATCACTGTATAAGGCAATTGTAAGACCACATTTCGAATATTAAAAAATTCTTTTTTTAAAATTTCTGTTTATATTGGTAGCATATATTTATGGTGGCCTACTGTGTTCAAGTAAGGAAACCTCATCTGAGAAAAGACTGAGCTTCTTGAAAGGGCCCAAAGATGGGCATCTTGCATGGTGAGATTGGCAAAAGGCGACTACAGAGCTTGGCAACCAGGCACCTCAGAGGTGACCTGATTGAGGTTTAAAAGGGTCTGAGAGATGTTATTAAAACGAATGAAGGCGGAATTTTCACTGTTATAAAGAATTCCAGAACCAGGAACCATAAATTCAAATTACAGGGGAAGAGGTTTAGACTAGATTGTAGGAAGTTTTCTTTTAGTCAGCAAGCACGGTACTAAGTACTATAGGTTTTAATACCTCTCGTGTTTGGGGTTCTCATAAAAAAAAAAAAAAAAAAAATTGTTGGAACAAGTTGCCTTTGCATGTAGTTGAGGCTGAACGGTTTGAATTTATTGCCAGGTTAATCCTTTACAGTCCAGTTCCAAAAAAAAAAAACACCCACCTAAAACAAATTTATTTTTTTTATTCACACAAGTGCTAGCTACGTTAAATTTAAACCTAGATTAAATTACACAATTGTCTAGTGCCAACAATTTCGCAGTATCCATAATTATGGGGACTGTAAATTATGATAATACTTTGAGATGTTGATGCTTTTCCCTCTAAAAGAAAAAAAAAAAAAAAAAATTTTCACCTGCTGTTGTGGCATATCAAACAGCAGTACACATCAGTTTAGTTTATCAGATTGTTTTTATAAAGCATGAACAGATGGCAGTAAAATAAGTACACTAAAAGAGCAGGAAAAGCACATCGCATATTTTACAACACTGAATGTTCTAACACACGTTATAATGTTACAACATATGTTAAAACATTGATATCAATATTTGTAAAAGAATAAGAGAAGTTTACTTCAATATGATATGTAGAACACTTCCATATGATACTCTCCAGAAATTAAAACGAAAACAATTAAAAAATCAAAAATCTTACATTACACTAAAAAAATAATTAAAAATCAATTGAACACAATTAAAAGTCAATTTAATGCAATTAAAAATTAAGTCAAAAATTAATTTAACGAAAAAATTGCAAAACTATTTTCCATCCTGAAGCTGACAACTTAAATAGGGATTATTTGTCTTCACACATGCATGGAAAAGACCACAAATTGGAGATTAGGTGTGGCCGGCAACATTAATTAACAGAATTCTCATGTAATTTAATTTCGACGGTTTCTGCAATTATTTTTGATTTTTTAATTGTTTTTGTTTTAATTTCTGGAGAGTATCATATGGAAGTGTTCTACGTATCACATTGAGGTAAACTTCTCTTATTCTTTTACAAATTTACAACAGCGAATATCATAGCCTCCAAGATATATGACAACAAAAAGTTAATAAGCAATCCATTTGGATACAAAATATGACAGACTACTTTATTCTTTCTTGTGTGTGTGTGTGTGTGTGTGTGTGTGTGTGTGTGTGTGTGTGTGAGAGAGAGAGAGAGAGAGAGAGAGAGAGAGAGAGAGAGAGAGAAAATACATAGTATATAACTACAAAAACTTTGGATCTGCAAATTGCATCACTTGGGACTAGGCACTTATAAGGAGAGCTGACTGAAATGTTTAAGGACTTTAAATGAACTGAGTAAACTTGTCCAACATGAAATCTAACAATGATGATGGTAACAGATGTGCAAAAATTTGCTTCCGGTCAGAGAGTAATTATCTGTTGGAACAAACTACTATCTGGTTGAAGTGAGTAGTTTAAATAAATTTAAGGAAGAATTAGACATATTATTAGAGAGAGATGGACAGCTGAGTTGAGGTAGTGTTTTTTTTTGGATGATACTGTATAAGCTTTCTTTCTTGCATCATTTGCCACTACAATAACATTGCCACAAAGAAAATTGGTCTTGTTAAAAGGCATATGGTTACAGATTTTGGAATGATTACAGATAATCATTCCAAGTTAAACCTTTAATGTTAGATATACTGGTTATTAACAGAACACTTTTAAATCAACATCTTTACATTTCAGATCTGTTACCACATAACTGTGATGCTCCTGTTGTTTATAAATTTGGTTTAAAGAAGGTCTGTGTGAGAGGCCTATTTCAAGTTATTTGTCTTTTCTATTTGAGGAACAAATCTGGCAGGGTTTTCGGCTGGAAAACATTTCATCCTTAAGAGAATGATGTAGTTATATTATTTTCCTGATTCTCTGTAGTACGTGCTTTTACTGAAGGGAATGCATGAGAGTTGTAACATGAGACAATTTTACTCCAAAGAAAATTTTGTAGTGAGATACATATGAGAGCAAAGTGTGATACCATCACATTAATTCTGGAAAGTTTTTTTATAATAACAAGAAACTTTCTGAGCTTTGAGCTAATTTATTGCGTTTAAGTTTTTTTTTTTAGATAAATTTTTATCAAAGTCTGGAATGTCACTTTTATAATTTTCTCACTATATGAAGAAGTTGCATTCATCTGTATCTTTTTCATGACACACAAATGGACATACAGGCCCAAGTTTAACCCACCAACTTCTTGGATAAAACTAATGTGGCATATTTAACTCTTTGTGGTTT
Source organism: Mastigoproctus giganteus (assembly GCF_048544385.1). Lineage (NCBI taxonomy): Eukaryota > Metazoa > Arthropoda > Arachnida > Uropygi > Thelyphonidae > Mastigoproctus > Mastigoproctus giganteus. The sequence goes on from NC_143576.1 coordinate 204,499,690, forward strand.
AATGTCGTGCTGGGTGCAACACCAGAAAAATTCCACATCCAGCACTTCCAATTATGGAATTTGTTTTCCAGTTATAATGGTGCAATTATTGTACTACCATCCACTTACATTTCATATAAACAATCCAAAAAGGTAAATCCATGTTTATTGATGTTTACATTCAATTATTAACTGCACTGGCTCAATTATTGTGCTGCAATCTATTCACACCTCATGTAAAGAATCTGAAAAACTAAATCAATGTTTATAGTTAACAGCAGGAAGTGTTTTTTTTTTTTTTTTAATTTTGTCTTGAAATCCAATGTCTTATGTCAGCATTTCCATTTGTTTTCCCAGTGTACTGCCATTTATTTATACTTTATATAAACAAATGGCAGGTGGTGTTTATTTTTTTTGTCCTTCTCAAGTGCACTGTGGAAACTGGCACAACTCTTGGCATTTCCAATTATAAAATCTCTGTTTTCCTGCTGTACTGCCATCCATTTATACTTCATATAAACAATCTGAAAAACTAAGCGGATGTTTATATTCAACTGTTAAACAACACCCTGTTTTTTTTTTTTTTTTTTTTTTTTTTTTTTTTCAGTGTAGAAATCAGTCACAAAGTAATTATAGTCTGTAAAGATCTGGTAAAGGGTCTTTCTGATGGCAAAATTGAGAAATTGTCAGACCTTCCGGATGAAATTGAGGGAGAGAAAAACAACGAAACTTAAAGGTAGTTTTCTGACTGTTCCATATGGTGTGACTGTGTTAAGGTTTCACTTAATAAACTAAATGAGATTTTTGGAGTTATCAAAATGAGATTAAAACAAAAAATTGATATAAAAGAAATATGGTCTGAAGAATGAACAGAAAGAATTAAATATTTCAAGAGTGTATTTAGCAGGAAGAGATTTCTGCAAATATTTTGGATGTTGCAGCTCTGCCCCACCCACAAATGGACAAACAAGGAATTCAAAGTAGGGCTCTAAAGTTAAAAACATTATTAATTATCTGGATGAAAGGTTTTGTGAATATTTTCTTCCAGGAAGTATTATTGTATTAGAGCTTTTAAACTGTTTTGGCATGCTGTTTTATACATTAGCTCATGTAAACCCGAAAAATAAATAATTTTTGAATTATGCATTTCAACTAGTCATTTGTTTGATTGATATAGCTGGACTTCGTGGTGAAGACAATGAAAATAATTCTGGACCACAAAGAGTTAATACTACATCAAAAGTTTGATAATCACTGTCATTCAATTCTCATTTGTTTTCATGAGAGAATTATAGTGCAACTTACTGATAAAAATAGGGATGATACATCTCAATTAGGTGCACTCTAGTCACTGCAGCTTATGTGCCACCAAACATCCATCTCAGGCACATCTCAATTAGAAAATCACGTAATCATTATATTCCTGAATTCACTTATATTATTATTGACGACATAATTGATTTTTCTAAACTGCTGAGATTATCGGTATGAGAGCTCAATATAATTCTGTAAATCAAAAAATGTCCATCATCATTTCCAATGCTTGGAATCTTATGATTAATAGGCCTAGCAGCAATAGGCCTCCCAGAGGACACTTACATGGAACATTAGCATATGTAAATCACTGATATTGGGAATTTGACTAAACTATATGTGTATTTTCATCCTCCTTACTAGTTCTCCTGATAACAGTTAATCAAAAGTTGCTACCTGAAGTTTTCTTAAATGGTTTTACATGGTTTAATTTATGACATTCTGTGTATACATCTGTCAGCATCAAGCTGTTCAACTGTATTTTAGTTTCTCTACTATATTAATTCATTTGATCACAGCACTCACATCAAACTGATTCTAGATGCTTCTTGAGAATGTGTCTTGTTGCAGGCTTGCTATTTTATCTTTATACCAATTTTAAGTTTGCATTCGATGTGCCCATCAATAGTTTAGTCTTCCACTATATTAAAATTAGTACTTTATAGTAATAATTAATAATAAATGAAAATTAAATGAAGTCAAAGAAATGTGGCATATGGAACAAGTAATGACCATTCCAATTACCATGCCAAAGAGCCTTCATAAGAATCTAGCAGCAATAGGCCTCACAGAGGACACTTACATGGAACTCCAGAAAGCCACAATCCTGGACACCTGTAGGATAGTAAGAGAGTTCCTCAACCAACAGTAATAATAACAATAATAATAGTAACCGGACACAATCAATCACCCCATGCACTTGGTATCAGTACCAGTTGCAGGGCAGAAAAAAAAAACCCATAAAAGGAGAATAAGTTTTTATAATAATAATAAAGTAAGTCCTTCATTGTTATCAAGAAAGGGCATTTAAACTAATGATAAAAAGTTTGACAATTACCTTATAGGCTCTGGGATATACAGTCATCAATTGACAAACACGAAGGATATATGTTCATAGTAAGTGTTTGAGAGATTTATGGGGAAAATATGGACAGAGTTATATAATTACCATGAGTGCCACCAGATTTCACAAATACTGTATAATCAGAGAAACAATAATAATAAAATAAATAAAAATATATAAATAATAGTAATAATTAGTCAGTGGTATGCAAAAGAATATGATAAGAGGAACTTGCTGAATCTCCTAAAATGGTGCTTGAATGAGCATTACACATGTAGAAAATCTCATAAGTCTTTTATGGTAAGGGTTACAAATATATCACTGGTCTATTAATTTTGACGCTCTTCTCCAGAGTAGGTTTGCATAGAAACACCTATAATTTTTCTGCATTTATCAAGGGAATGGGCATGGTTAAGATGTTCACTGTTTTCTTAACCTTTGTTCTATGATATTATTCTGCTCAGGTTTTCATTTGTAGTTTTACCTGATGAGATTCCTGCAACCTCCCCCCCCCCTTTTCTTATTAAATCCTTTTCCTCCTCCTCTGCCTAGACTCATATCTGCTTATCAATGTTCACTAAAAATTAGGGAACTGTTAAATCTTTCAAACCAGTCTTTGCTGGCTGATGACCACTTACATTACTCATGTCACTTTTCTTAACAATATGCAAATATCCCTTCAGCAATGACAAGGCATCAAAGACTAAGTATATACTAGTATAGATGCTCTCTTCAGAGTGATAATCATACACTGAAGATTCATCTCATATTAGCGAGGTAACATAGTCACTTACCATCTGCTTCCCTAATTTGTCCAAAATCTCCATTTGCTACTCCAATGTTATTACTATGTAACTTTTCTTATATTTTCCAGTGAATGTTTAAAATTCATTGGTATTAGAGTAATCTCAAGGGGGGGGGGGGAGAAACTACTTTAACTCCAAGGTGGACGTAGACAAATATACCCAGTTAGTTAGTTAGTTATTTGGTTTTTAGGAGCATTAGCAACTAAGGCCATATTGCTCCGGGATATGCGGTGGTCATTCCCTGACTTTTCCACATCCTCCGTATTTGGTGGTGACGGGCTCGAACCCCGGTCTAATCAAGAAGCATGTGCTATGCATTGCTGCTCCTTCCCACCTGGCTATGGAGGCGCCGATATACCCAGTTCTTGAAGAGAATGACATCCCAGAATATGAACATTTCTGCAGTGTCTTAAAAGAGACAAAAAGAACTTTTTCTTACTAAATATGGGCTTGGCAAACCCAGGGTCCTGAGCTGGATATTATCATTCTTTTCTTTCTTGCTTTCTTGGTGATTTCCTTCTATTTCTCTCTGTTCTCCTCTCTCTCTCTTTTTCAGAGTAACATGGGAATTTTTTTTTTTTTTTTTTGCTGGTACAGCATGTCACAGGCTTCCTTGCACCATATGGCTAATAATAATAATAAATCCACTGATGAGGCGATTCCACTACATATATCAACAGCGTTCGAGTTAGACTCCATACAGATAATAATCCTATCACTTTGCAAGTGGTCTGGAAAGCTTTCAATGTAATTCAAGTGCAATGCAATGTCACCATCATGATGCATATATCAACAGTGAAGCAGACAACAAGAAATCAAGATCTCATGAATTTAAAGTCTTCCCTACACAAGTGGAGTTCTTAGATAGGCACAGATGGGAAAGCAAGAGCTGAAGCATAACGTCTTGTTCTAATTTCCATCAAAAAAGGAGAACAATGAAATTTCATTCTCAGAAAAACTTTGGGCTAACTGCTCCATTTCACATAAGTTTGCATGGAAATTTCTGTTGATGGATACTGTAATCTTGTGGAACCTTTAATAGTATAAACCTGTTAACCTCTAATTTTTTAAACCTTATTAGCAAATGCCCACACATATGAGTATTCTAGAACATAACTGTTTCTAACTATCTTCTGTATGTCATTTGAAGGAAATAAAACTTCCATCATTTTATCACTCACCCACCCAGACACACAAAATACTATCATATTTCAAAGATAGGCCACTCAAGAAGCATAATCTTCGGAAGAGCCTAACATTTCAGATGATACTGGATTTTTACTTTTTTATTTTTTTTATGAAAACCCCAAAAATGAGAGGTATTAGAACATATAATACTTAGTACCATGCTTGGGTTGGAGGTTGAGAAGATGAAAGAAGATATTTTTTGACATTAGACTTGAATTTCTGTAGACTGTAATTTTCAGAAAATACGTATGAAAGAAGGTTGTTCCAGAAAACAGAAGTTGAATGAATAAACGAGGAAGATGAAAAGTTGGTTCTGTGAGTTTGAAGCTGGACAGTAAATGGATGTTGGCTGGCGGCAGCATGTGTTCGGACTGTTTTGAAAGAGAGAGTGGGAATTATAGAAGCCAATTCAGAAGAACAGTGCCCATGGAAGTATCTGTAGAAAAGGCATGCAGCAGAAACAGTAAGTCTATGAGACAGAGAGTGGAGAGACTCTGTTAGAGAGGAGTCATTAACCTAACTGCCCTCTTCTGAATGGAATTTAGAAGCCTGAGAGAGGTTTTGGGGGCACTGCCCCAGATGTGGGAACAATATTCAATGGTAGGGCGGATTTGCGATTCGTACAGAGTGAACAACTGTTTGGAAGAAAAGTAATGCTGAGAGCGAAAGAGAAGACCAAGTTTTTTTGATGCAGAGGAAGCAATATTTGTAATGTGCTTGTGCCAAGAGAGATTAGAAGTCAGGGTAATCCCCAAAAGAGATATCATTTTGCCTAGAAATGAGCATCACCAAAGATAAGCATAGGAGTAGAAGAATCCTTTTTGTGAGATATAAGACAAGGCTGAGTTTTAGAAGGATTGAAATCAACTAAGTTGTCTTTGCCCCACTGGAGAATTACCTGGAGATGGGCATTTAAGGAATTGGTAGCTGACATTCAAGAAGTTGAAGCTGATTGAGCAGGGCAAGGTTTTTCAAAATGGAAAGTGGAATGCAATGTGCTATCATCAGCAAAACTATGGATAGGATTTCCAGTCAATGGAAGAAAGTCATTAATATACAAGAGGAAAAGAGGGGGGGTTAAGAACTGAACCTTGGGGGACACCAGCATTAGTGGAGAAGTTAGAAGACAGAGAGCCATTTACCATCACCCTCAGTGAGCGATCAGAGAGAAAACTGCATAACCAATTACAAAAAACAGCTGGCAAACCATAAGATGGAAGCTTGTTTAAAAGGACCAATTTTTCTTAAATTATTTCAAGCAAATCATTGCTTGAAATAATTTAAGTATCACAGTTCTTTTCCATATTTCCAAACTTTTAAAATTTAAAAACAACAGTAACTGCTAGACAGAATTTTCTCACACTAATGAGCTATTGCTTCACTAGTGCATTCAGGGAACAACTGTGGCTAACAGAAGTGAGCACAAAACTGAAATGACAAAATACTGACTTGACTAAAAAACATAGGCATATCCTCCATAAACTTCTGTTGAAAATGGTGATTTAATGAAGCACAGAATTTAACATATAAGTTAAATTAAACAGACCTCTTTTCATTTCCTCCTGATGAAGCAATTGTGACTGTTAATTAGTCATTATGTACACACACACACATTCAATTATAATAAACATTATTGTTACAAAAATTATGTAACAATAATGAACACTGAATATTAAAAAAATGATACTATTACCTTTTACAAGTAAAGCTGTTTCAATAAAGGCTGCAGATTGTTCAAAATGCATTCCAATATTGGCTTGAGGAACATCCATGATGTCTAAACCAAGATAAGTTATTCCTGAGTTGTTGTAGTATGCTTTTCCAGTTGATACTTGCCCAAATCTATGGCCATCTGCAGCATTTAAAATGTGACTGATTTTAGCTGTTCTCAAGAATTGTAAATTTCTTGCTGCAAGCCTGCATTCAAACAAAAGAAAAAAAAATTAACTGCATATTTTTATTCATATTTCGTATTTTATTTAAATACAAATTAAAAGACATTACACCAATTTTTACTCCAACTGGTCTTATTCAGGTAATGGTCAAAGATTTCCACCTAAAAATAATAATGGAGTATATCTCAACATACAATTATCACAACTGCATTATTGAAAAACTTACCTTTAAATATATATCATACAGCTTAAGATTATTAAGAATTTGATAATTTGGAAGCAGTTTGAAGCCATACCAAAAATTCATATATTTTCTAATGAGACTGGCTACTAAAATTAAATTACATAATATTAAAAAAAAAAAAAAACCCTCATAAGAAAGATTTCAATTATGATGAAATCTTATCATGGTTATAATGAAACACAAAAAATAAATTCACATAAGATAAAAAGTCATTCATAAAAATTAAATTTTAAAATGAATATGTCAAATATACTATAAAGTAAAAACTAGTTTTTGCTAATATAATTTAAGGAAAGAGAAAAGTAATAGAAATATTCTTAAAGTAGAATTAATTACTACGCTATCCAGAAACCTGTGTAGGGAGAAGTGGAATATGTTTTTATTAGTTGGTCCAGTATGATAAAAAGTGACAAATTAGGACAAAACATGTTTATAATTATTAATTTTCAACAGACCCTTCCTCTGAGATGACACTGATGTGGTGCCCGTTAATAGAATTACTCTGATTTAAAGTTAATGGATTCAGAAATTAAAAGTTCTAATATGGTTGACTTGGCATTTAACTTTTATGGTGTTTATAAAATAAGGTTATGATTTAATTTTAAGGCAAGTGAACTTGATTTAGAGACATAACTACTTTTAGTATGAATGGAAGTGCTGTGCTATTCCATATGATCATGAAGAATGCAGTACATCAAACCAACATATATAAAATCAAAATCCTCACAAGAGCGGTGTGCATATATAATGTTCCAAAAAAAGACATCCCAATTTAAATTGAACATGTTTAGTGAAATATGTAACATAAGGAAATTAATATTTTGTGCAACAAATACAGCATCTTCTGTCTTCCCAACCTTAAACCTAAGTACTATAGGCTCTAATACCTTTCATGTTTGGGGTTTCCATATAAATAAAGCAGACTTGCAAGAGTTAAAAATTTAGCAAAAACTACGTGAATCACATCAGCATCCAACACTATTTGAAGCTGTTGGCAATGATCCATTACCCCCGTGAGGATTTCTTGATTGATGCTGAATTCAAGTGATGACATTCTTGCTTCAGTTTTGTTGACTGTTTGTGTAAGAAATCTCCTTATGATATTCCATAATAATCACAGGTTTAGATATAAAGAATACAATGGAAAAGACCATCCATACCTAAACTGATCAGGAAATCAATTTGAGAAAACACATACAGTGTCGGCACTGCAAAGACCACAAGACCATGAAAAAATATAAGGAAATTACTGAAGAGTCATTCAAAAAATGCTGGAACTAATTAAAACACATATCTGGAAAATTCCTAGGAAAAGCAATGCCATAAGCAACTACACAGGATGTGTTACAAAGAATGTAAAATGATAATCTCTAGCATGTTTGTCCCAATATGATCTAAGTTGCTGATGTGCCTAAAACTTAATAACAACTTTTTGCATGTTTATATATTAATACTAGAAGTATAGTCAATAAACAGTAATGGCCTAGTCTAGAGGTTGGGAGTAAATATGATAAATATTCTTGTTGATGCTGACCTGTCTGGTTGTTGACAAGAATATTTACTGTATAGTTAAATTCAATGAACTGGAGATAGTGGTAAAAATCAACACATGCTAACATAATAGGGACATCAGAAACATTGTGCTATTCTAATATACTGGAGGTATGTTTCTAATATATACATACATGTACAGGAAAGACAGAAATGAGAGAAGGAGAGGAGAGATTATGCTTCTGGTCAGCAAGCAGATAGGCCATGATAAGACTTTTAGGTACCTAAATGCAAATTTGGACAAAATTTACATTTTTTAAAATTTCATTTATTATCTTAACATGGCCCAGTCAAGCATATAAATTCAAGAAGCATATATATCCATTGAGAACAACAACAAAACAGAAGTATACCACAGCCCTAACGAATGTACTGGATATGATGATCAACTACACATACAACTAAATAGGCAAGAAAATTTTGATGTCTTATTATGGAAGACTTCAATTGTATGAGGATAAACTGGGGCTTGCTGGTAGAATACTCACCTAGTAGCAGACAGTTTTCAAACCATCTAGATGTTTGCTTTTTGCATCAGCTTATCAGGGAAGCCATCCAGAGATCAATATTCTTTACTTGGTCATTAGTGAAAAATAATTCTAGACGTTATAGCCATTTCAGATTTAAAAAGATATAACACAAGGTGGAAATCCAAACGAATAACCAAAGAATTAATATGCACAGATTATTAGCACATTCGCTGCTGCTTATATTTACGTGAGACCTTTCTATGTGCTCTTAGTGTAACTTATAATATTTTTAAAATATTTTTTTATTTTATTTTTTATATTTTCAGCCCTGATGTCTCAGGCTGTGGATTCATTACAACACCCCTTTAGGGCAAAATTTTATAGGAAAACACCTTTTAGACAAAATTTTGTCAGTAGACGTAAACTAAGGATGATGTTTTGTTTTTAACAAATTAAAGAATTAAAATTCAATGATGTTCAAAATTTTTTATCTTTTTATCATATGAAAAATACTAAAATAAGTTCAACATATGAAACTTTGAACTAAGTAAACAGCTTTTGATCTCTAAACAATGCAAATGACACTAAGTGTAATCCCAGGCATACATAATACAAACAGCCCATGGTTCAATCGGTGTCCTGATATTCATCAGTTGTTCATTTTGTGTGCCTTTCCTTTTACAGTGTAAAAGGAAAGGCACACAATGGATAACAATAGTAAAACTAAAATTTTGGATTTGTATCAATGTAAACCATACTGTAACCAAGAAAAGGTATATAGGCAATCAAAACAAGTCATTTAATTTTATTTTAAAACAATCTGTAATTATTGTGCAATAATTACAATCTTTTATATAGCATGCGTCACTAAGTGGTAAGTAATTCTTTTAGTTTTGCATTTTAACAATTTAATGTGTGACATTTTAACAATTTAATCACACATTATACTGAATAAATGTTTCTTTGCAGTAAAAGTGCATTTATTTATAGTGTATTCTTCACACATTCTATAATATAAAATAAGTAAACGTTCTGTAATAACAGGAAATAAAATATGTTACAATATTTATATGACAAGTACTTTTATGACAAAAAAGGAATTCACCCAAAATGAGTTATATTTTTTATAATAAGGACTGCAAAGAAAACTACTGCAATTGGTTACCTGTGCTCTAGAATATAGATGTGCTGGATGAGTGCTGAATAACAAAGCTTTTACTGCACTACTCATATGTTTAGTATTCTACATGGAAGCATACCAACTTTTGTCACTGGCTTATTCATTCATTCATGTGTCTGAAACTAGCCAGTACTACATGCTATGGTAGAGAGCAATTCTATAGGCAGCAGAAAGCCATTCATTAGCTGTCTTCTCTCTCGTTCCATATACCTTTCACCCACATAATTCGTGGTACTGTATTTAAGCAGTCACTTCTCAAACCAACAGTTTGTTGATGAGAGGGAGTTACAATTGTTGAGTGAATATGTCACAGAATAGCTAAGTTAGTGAATGACCTTGATCTGCCTATAGAAATTCTCTCTATCACACATCTAATGTTTTCCATGTCATGATACAACACACAGACTCTGCAAAATGTGTAATGAGCTATATTTTAAAAAAAAAAACAATTTGAATTATATTTGAAACTATGTTACTAAATGTTAGTACTTACTCATCACCAATAAAGATATTTGGATATACCTCATCACAATCTACTCCTGTTGTGTTGCCATATGCATTAGCAGGTCTTCCTAGCAACCGAGGTAACCACTGAAATCCACCAATTGACCTAGGAGGAGGGCGGGTCTCCTGGATTGCACGATATAGTTTTCTCAAAGCTTGTTCGTTAGTACGAGTTACAGGTGAGGTTCGAACACTTTGCATAGTAATTTATTTTGATTAAGAAGGCAACTGAGGGGGTTTACTTTACTTGAACAAAACAGAATTTTTCTGAAAAAAGCAAAAAAAGATATGCACAATATTAAATTATATTGTTAATTGTCATAAACAGGTACTTATGAGGCACATAATTTTTACATTTTATACCTTAAAATCAAAGATAAATATCTTATACAAGAAATAAGGTTACACAATTTTCAGTGCAGCAATGAATGCCTATGTTGTTTACGAACATAGAATAATAGTATACCACTCACTTCTATATAGGATAGTAGTTCACACTTTTCTTGATTTTGATCTTCTTTTCTACACATGGGACTTCAGTGTTCCACATGTAGAAAAGAGAGAACATATAGCCTGCTCAAGACAGAAAAACAGTATCATCTGAGAATGATTGCTGCTTGGACTTTAGTAATTATAACTATGTGAACATGGTCAGTTTGGAATAGATCTGTGTATGCAAATAATTATACAAATATTCTTTTTACATATTTTATTAAAATTCTGAAAGCCTTAATGTAGAGTTGTTCATTACTACAAATGTTGGCTAACTAGATGCCCTGTGGCATAATAATATTTTTATAAATCCTAATAGAAATATTGAACATCAGTGGGCTAGATGGTCATAGTGTTTATCATATGAATCAGTAAGGTTAGTTTCATTCATGCTCATTAATGTGATTTGTAACTCTAGGAAGCTGGCAGAATGGTCATCTATATCAGTTTTATTCAGCTGCTATTCTTTTAAGGTAAATTACAATTTGATGTTCATTTAGTGGTATTGTGTGTTGATAAATTGAACTGGAGAATAGCAAAAATAAGCACGTTTTCCAGTGTATAGCGTAATCTATCTTAATTTCTTAAAAGACTACTGATTATTTTCACATTTTTTTGTAATTCACCACTTCTACCACTTGCACCACTTCTAGAGTGACTGAATTGCTATCAGCTTGGCACACTAGGCATTGAATTATTTAGGTTGCATTATTATTCAAATTAAAGTCCGTATGTTTTGGAAATTAGCAGTTAAAATCACATGTTCACCAATATACTGAAAAGCAATTAAAGCCAGTGAATTTTTTTTATAATTCACTGATTCCATGGTGAATATTCATAATAACAAAAAATTTCACTAATTTTTATATTAATGCAAGAATAGGATGAAATATCATTTGTTTGTAGACAAAGTTATTATCAAGTATGCAAAGTTGTATACAGCAATTCCACACTGGTTTACTACTATTTAACATATCAGAAAACTGGTCATATAATTGCTTAAACTTATTTGAGGGGCTTCAAAGAGAGGTGAAGAGTTGGAAAAATCCTATTTCTAACCTGCACACCTAGCCATGATCCTTATTATTATTATTGGTGATTCAAATACTTTTTAAGTTGTTGTAAACAGTCATTAAGATTTTAAGAAATTTTTTGCTTGGTATATAACAACCACTGCTCCAGTGCTGATAATAATTCTCTTCCACATACATACACACTGCAGTAAATCTCTTTCTGCACTGTTTTCTTAATATTGAAGTATGTTAATAAACTAGTTCCGAAAATCTAAGACTGATTAAATGCTAATCTAGGGCTGCTTACAGGAGTATCTTGCAAGGTGAGGGGGGAGAACTGTTGATTAGTGTCAACTCACTTTTCTAGCTTTATGTACATTTTAAACTATTCAATTACTTAAGGGAGGGAAATAAAGGCTTACCTGTTATCTTTTTCCTTGAGCCTTTTTTCTCTACTGTAGGCTAACCAGTAATCTACAAGCCACCCCAGTTCTCAAATATGTTCCTTTCCCTGAACCATACACTTATTGATACAGATAATTCTAAAGCTGATAATTTAACTAGTAGACAATAATCAACTGCAACAAGATTTAGAAAAGTTAGGCAGATGGGCTGAGAAATGGAAATTGAAGTTTAACATTGACAAATAAAAATTACTGCATATGGATAGCATTAACCCAAGAGTAACGTACCAACTGTGTGGTACTACACTCAGGGTAGTGGAAAATGAAAACCCTGGGGGTAATTGTGCAGTGAGGACAGCACATGGGGTTTTTTTCAATGGTATACAGGAATTCTGCCAGCTGGGATAAGGAGGTGATTATTCCATTGTATAAGCCTATAAGGCAATGGTCAGGCCACTTCTTGAGTACTGCATAGAGATTTGTAGACCTCATTTTAGGAAGAATGTTGCGGTGCTGGAATGAGTACAGAGAAGGGTAATGAAACTGGTGAGGGGAATAAAGGGTTGCCCTTACCAAGAAAGGCTTCAGTTCTGCAAATTGCAACATCTCAAGACTGGACACCTGTGAGATGTTTGTTTGTTATTTGGAGCATTAGCAACTAAGGCCATATTGCTCCGAGGATATGCGGTGGTCATTCCCTGACCTTTCCGCATCCTCTGTATTTGGTGGTCACGGGCTTGAACTCCGGTCTAATCAAGAAGCGTGTGCTACGCACTGCTGCTTCTGCCCAGCTGGCTACGGAGGCGCCACCTGCGAGATGATCTGATTGAGGTGTTTAAGGCTTTGAATGGATTGAGCAAGCTCAATGCCGATGGTATTCTTCCTCTTGCCCAGACTACGCACACAAAGGGGCACAAATTCAGATTGAGGAAAGACTTGCAGAATAGATGTGCAGAAGTTTGCCTTTAGCCAACAGGTGGTTGATTGCTGGAATAAACTTTCATCTGTTGTTGTGAAAGTTGATAGCTTAAATAAATTCATGGAAGAACTAGACAAACTATTTGAAGGAATGGATATATGAAATAGGAAGCGGTTTTTTTTGCCGATGCTGTATAAGCTTGCTTGCTTTTTTGCAACATTTTCCACTACTAATGCTAATACTCATATACACACACACACACACACACACACACACACACACACACACACACACACACACTTGGGTCTAGAACAAAGACTTTCTCAGAAACCAAATCAAGTACAAGAACCACTGATGTTACTCTTGTTCCCAATTTTGGCACAAGATGATGAGCATCTTCTTCATCAAAATGCTGTAGCTAGAATAAAATTCTGTTACGACACTTGTACCATGGCTGTTATTATTGGAGATTTTATGGCATAGTGGCAGCTAATGCCATTATGCACCATTAGCCTATGGAACTCAAGTGTGGCATAATGTGGTATGATGGTGTGATAAGATTTAAACTTCAATTACTTTAATAATTTTTAGAAAAAATACATACAATTAGATATTTCATTTGGCACCTTTTTAAGTTAGATATAACCACTTCAAAGCCTGAAATTATTTTAAACTACACTTACATAAAAAGGGTGCAAGAATATTTGCTTATGCTATCGAGGCAGTGTTAGGTGGGTCGGAAAACTGCTAACTTGGGGGAATTTACAGACTAAAAGATTAACAATAGCAGCAGGCAGAGGCAAAAGTGATTCTTGCACTGCTTCTATTAGAATGAGCAATAGCCTGGAAAGCAAGGTGCTGGGGATTTCCAGGACTGCTAGAAGTCATCGTGGAACAAGTAAATACATGGACTGTGTTAGGGTAACTAAGAGTAGGAACAGGTGCATGTACACCAATGCTAGAAGTATAGTTAATAAATTTCATGAGTTTGAAGTGCTGGTCAAGACATCAAAGGTGGATATTGTTGGGATATCAGAGAAGTGGTGCCATACAGATATAGCAGCGTAGAATTGGAATCTGGGGAGTACATTGTGTAAAGAAAGGAAAGACAGGACAAGAAGGGAGGAGGGGTTATGCTGTTAGTTAAGAAACACATAAAATCTAAGGAAGTGCATCTAACTGACACTGGTGGAAAATGCAATGTTGAGCCAGTGTGGTGTGACATAAGCACTGGTAAAACGAGAGTAGGTGCGTGTTATAGGCCTAATGACTCTGATGAGTATAATGAACAATTGTGCAGAGAAATAGTGTGGGCCAGTAAATCAGAATGTCTTAAAATGGGGGATTTTAACTTTTGAGATACTGACTGGAACTTGCGGATTTGGTCACTCGCACACTAGCAAGACTTGTGAATTTATTGGATGACTGGTTTTCTATAGCAGCATGTTTGGGAGGCAACTAGAGGGAGTAATACTCTTGATCTGATTATCAGCAGTGATTATTCATGCATTAAGATTCTACAGATAAAGGAACCACTATGTAGCAGTGATCACAGTGTGCTGATGTGAGATATACTTAAAGATGTGACTACCATCAGAGGAAAAGAGAAGGGTTTTTCTTTCGTAAAGATGACTATGGTGGTCTTCTCAGATAGTTTTTAAATTCTGTACAATGGGATCAACTGATGATGTTACCAACGGTGAATTCTAAATGGAAAGCATTCAAGGAAGTATCTTTGAAGCTACTAGGCTTTTCATACCAACTAAGAAATACTGTTCAAGGTTTAGACCTAAGTAGATGGCAGAGGACCTAATGAGACTCATGGCAGAGAAGAAAAATTCATGGGATGCTTATAAATTATCAGGTAACACAGAAGACTATAGTAGATATAAGCTAGTCTGTAATCAAGTCACAAAGGAGGTTAGGCAAGCAAAGGCAGATTATGGGAAATTTTTGGCAAAGGATACAAAGAAAAACAGCAAAGACTTCTTTACTTATGTAAACTCTAGAAGGAAGGGGTTGAATCAGATTGGTCCACTTGAGATCGATGGTTCAATTTTTGATGAACCTGCTGACCAACTGAATACTCATTCAGTTGGTCAGCTACCTCATCTATTGCATCTACATTCAATTCTGTAGGGAAGTGGCGGTCAGAAGCTTATCAAACTCTGGCAGGGAGCTAAATGATTTTGTAATAACTGAGAGCAAAGTGGAGGAGAATTTGTTGAAATTGAACATAAGAGAGTCATCTAGAGTGGATGGGATGTATCCAGTTATATTAAAGGACGCAGCAAAGTAAGCAAGAAAACCCTTAGCCATATTTATCCCCAATTCACAAAGGTTGTTGAAAAGGTGACACAAGTAACTATAGACTGGGGAAAATAATGAAGTCCCTGGTTAAAGAAGCATTGCAGGATCATCCAGAGAAGACTGCAGTAATAGTTGTTGTTTGTTTGTTGTTTGGTTTTTAGGAGCATTAGCAACTAAGGCCATATTGCTTCGGGGATATGCGGTGGTCATTCCCTGAACTTTCCACATCCTCCGTATTTGGTCGGTAATAGTTAAGACACGGCATAGGTTTGTTAAAGAGAGATCTTGTCTGACCAATTTGATTGGATACTATGATGTGGTCACAAAGGAACTGGATGCAAAAAATAACTTTGATATCATATACAAGTACTCCCCGAATTACGTAAGGGCTGCGTTCGGCAGAATACTAAGTAAGTCCCATGCTTGTGCAACACTCCTCGCTGAATTGATTGAATCAAAAAAGAAAGGTTCAACGAAAGTATAAATAGAATTATTTATTGTATTTATTCATTTTTTTTATCTCAAAATTATCAAGGAAAAATTACAAAAGTGTGCAATTTAAAAAAAAAATTTTCAAAATTATAAAATTAAAAAAAAAGGAGACAGCCATAACGTCAGTAAGTTTTACTTCACGAGCATCGTTGCCAGAATTAACGTCTTCAGCTGATAAGAACACTGCTACGGAGGTTGAGGGCTGTCGAGATTTGAAAGGGTTCGACTGCTCAACCTTACGAAAAAACATTAATGGATGACTGGATGGTGGCTTTTTTCTTTTCATCATAGATTTCTTTGTAGCAAGCAAGCAAGCATATCATTCACCCCTCTGTTAACTTTTAAGAATCATTCGCTGTCGGGATCCATCTTCTCAAACCTCGCCATTGCCGATGCAACTTTACAAAATGCCACTACCATCTCCCTGATCTCTCTGGTGATGAAGCACCTTGGCTCCTCATTTGATTCATCTTGAGCTTCGTCAGCACTTTCTTCTTTCACTATCGCTGCCTGCAAGTCAATAAGTTCTTCATTAGATAATTCCTTCTCTTCTTCCTCTATTAACTCCTCCACATCTTTGGCATCAACCTCCAGCTGAAGTAGCTCTGCAACATTTACAATCTTATCTGTAACCTCTTCATATGATGTCTTTTTCAAATCCTTTGAAGCCTTTTACTTGGGCATATTTTCTTCTATACACCATTTAAACAACTTTTAGTAATTTCTGCCAGGCCTTATTAATGTTTAAGATGCCATGGTAAATATTGTAAGATTTCCAAAAGTCTCTTAACGTAAAATTTATTTCATCATCTACTGCATACAGTGCCTGAGCAAATGTTGTGCGTAAATAGTATGCTTTTAAATTTGAAATAACACCCTGATCCATAGGTTGGATGAGTAAAGTTGTGTTTGGCAGCAGAAATATGATTCTCACGTTCAATTTGAAATCATCTAGATACGTAGCATGTCCAGGAGCATTATCTGATAGAAGCAAAATCTTGAAAAGAACATAATTTTCTTTACAATATTTTTCAAACCCGGGAATGAAGCAGCATTTAGACCAATCCTCAAAGAGAGATATTGTTATCCATGCTCTCTGGTTCGATCAGAAATGCACAGTAGGGTGGCTTTATTGATGCCCTTAAATGCATGAAGATTTCCAGAATGGTACACAAGCAGTGATTTTAATCTGTAATCTCTCACTGTATTAGCCCTAAGTAAAAGCATGGCCCTATCTTTTGATGCCTTGAAACCTGGCATTGCATTTTCCTTTTTGGAAATGTATGTTCAATCTGGAATTTTTTTCCAATACAGAGCAGTCTCATCAACGTTAAAAATTTGCTGCGTTGAATAGCCACCTTCATCAATAATTTTTTCCAACACATCACAAAATTTCTCTGCAGCTGCAGAATTGGCACTGGTGACTTCACTGCATACTTTAATGTTTTGGAAACCAGCGCGATGCTTGAACCTATTAAACGACCCGTTGCTTGCCACGAACTTGGCTTGAGGTTCGCCATGCTTATCCTTAATATCTTTATAAATACTTGTTGCTTTTTGCTTGAATGGTCATTAGACTCAGGGGCACTCACTTCTGAATCTGATTTTCCATCTATATTATTAATAGCTGTTCCATCTTCAATATAGCATCTGAATACTGTTTTGTGATCACTGTTGATCTTAAGTGCATTGATCCTTTGACATGTCCTTTTATACATGCACTGTCCTTTAAAATAGTATTCACTGTTGAAGCAGAGAGACCTAATTCCCATGCTTTCGTCCTGCTTCATACTTCTCAATCATTTTCATCTTCATTTCTAAATCGATTTTGTTTCTTTCCTGGCACTGCCAGCACTTGCACTTTCCGTCGGTCCCTTTCCCTTCTTCATTGTAATACGTAAATAGGAATGAAGAGAAGTTTCTGAAAATTTGGTTTTTATACGATTGAAGATATCAGTGAAAGTGAACTCATTTCAACATAATACCGTAACGTAAAAACCCACAGAATTCCAGCCATCGGGATTATTGCAAATGCAATAAGATAGAGTTTACTACCTGTTTATAAATTAGATGCACTAATAGAAAAGCCCAATAAAACGGAAATTGCAAATTGTTTTATGGTAGTGACCTCCAGAAACGTGCTTTAGAAAAATATCACAAAGGCATTCAAAACTGATTCTTATAGCGGGAACATATCATAACGATGAAAGTGTAGTGCAAATTCCGTTATAAATATGAGCTTTTAGAGAGATAAATAGCGAAATTTTCAACTTCCAAGGACACAGAACAAATTAAAAAAAAAAAAAAAAAAAAAACTATGTTTTATTGGGTTCACATTACAATATTCTCAAGATACTTCCATGTATTCCTACGAGATGCAAAATACGTTTCCACAATTTTTTTAAGTTTGCACCAGCCGGCAAAAACTTACGTAAAGTCGAATTTCCCTAAGTTGGGGAGTTCCTATACTTGGATTTCAGGACAGCTTTCGATACTGGGGAACTCCATTAATGTTATTAGTGGAGTTCCCCAGAATTTGGTGTTGGGCTCATTGTTGTTTTATGTATTCATCAGTGATACTGATGAAGGTATATCAGGCTTAATGTCCAAGTTTGCAGATGATATAAAGGTTAGCAGGGTTGTTAACGACAGTATGCTGCTACTGTCGTTAGCAGCATACTGTCGTTATGCAACAGGATCTAGATAAGTTGGGCAAATGGGCTGGAGAAGTGGCAACTGAAGTTTAACATTGAAAAATGCGAAGTGAAGTACCGCATATGGGTAGCAGTAACACAAGAGAAATGTACCAACTGTGTGATACTACACTCAGGGAAGTGGAGAATGAAAAAGACCTGAGGATAATTGTGCAGTCAGATATGAAGTTTGCTGAGCAGTGCAGATGGGCTGCAAGAGCAGGTCATGGAGTCTTGTCAATGATATATAGGAATTTCACTAGCAGGGAAAAGGAGGTTATTATCCCGTTGTACAAAGCAATGGTGAAGCCACACCTTGAGTACTGTGTACAGGTCTGGAGGCCTATTTTAGGAGGAATGTAGAGTTGCTAGAAAGAGTACAAAGAGGGCAACAAGATTGGTGAGGGGAACAAAGGGGTTTTCTTATCAAGAAAGGCTTAAATTCTGCAAATTGCATCGTCTGGAGACTAGGCACCTGTGAGGTGATCTGATTGAGGCGTATAAAGCTTTGAACGGGTTAAGCAAGCTCAATGTTGATGGGATTCTTCCTCTTGCTCAGATTACAAACCTGAGATGACATAGATTCAAATTGAGGTAAGACAGTTGTAGAATAGATGTGCGGAAATTTGCCTTTAGCCAGTGGGTAGTTGATTGCTAGAACAGACTTCCATTCCTTGTTGTGGAAGTTGACAGCTTAAATAAATTTAAGGCTGAGCTGGACAGGCATTTGGAGTGAATGGATGGGCGAAATCGGTTTTTTTTGGCTGATGCTAATTTCTAAATAAATTAGGTTTCTTCCTTCATGCCCACAAAAGAAAATTTTAGATCAGCATATAATGGAAATTTTATGGGACAGTCAGAGCTGATGGAAGAACTTTTAGTCATTTATTAAAATGCACATTCAGAAATTTATTTCACAAATACTAATTATTAAATTTTTACTGTCTGCAGCAAAAAATTATTAAAAATTTATTTCTTTCATGACAAAAATTAATTAGTTTGAATGATTATTATTCAAACTAATGAATTTTAAAGAATGATTAAAGAGATGATTGGATAGAATTTATTCTGATAGCAGACTTATGACAAGTAATAGATATGTGGGGGGGGGGGGAAACTGACCTCAGAATACATGCAATTTGTATATCTGTAGATACATAAGTAGTACAATGGGCCCCAATTACAGTGGACTGGTTGGTGGGCTACTAACTTTTCCTGTACTCATAAACCATCAGGAAACTTTTACTCATTTATTAAAATGCACATTCAGAAATTAATAATACCTATTACCTTCAAATTAATACCCAATTAGTCTTTACAATCTGACATTCCTTCTGATTTTGTGAGTAGCAGTGATTGACATGTTAGCCTTAGGGTGTTCATCCCCTCACTTGCTGCTCTTTAAAAATCAGAAAACGAGTTCATGATTTTAAAACATCAGCAATGGGGGAGGATAAACACCCTAACTAAGACTAACCATGGCAGGCTAGGCATGTCAATCACTGCTACTCACAATAATCAGTCGGAAGGGGTACCAGATTGTA
The DNA here is from genome assembly GCF_048544385.1 of Mastigoproctus giganteus. NCBI lineage: Eukaryota > Metazoa > Arthropoda > Arachnida > Uropygi > Thelyphonidae > Mastigoproctus > Mastigoproctus giganteus. The sequence continues at coordinate 204,519,751 of NC_143576.1, forward strand.
AAGACTAACCGAGAACACTTATGTAGCATCTATAGGAATCTGACTAAATTTCTTGTAGTAGTAGTGGCATGTGATGCAAAAAAGCAAGTGTATGAGCTTATGCAGCATCAGTCAAAAAATAAATAAAAATTCACACAACCATTCCCTCCAAATGCCTGTCAAATTTATTTAACCTATCGATTCCATCTGTCATCCACAATGACAGATGGAATTGATTGTTCCAGCAATTAACCACCTGCTGGCTAAAGGCAAATTTCCGCACATCTTGTCTACATCTGTCTTTCCTTGATTTGAATTTATGCCCTCTTAGGTTTGTAATCTGAACAAGTGGAAGAATCCCATCAGAATTCAGCACGCTCAACCTATTCAAGGCCTTATAACACCTCAATCAGATCATCTCCAGCCATTGCAATTTGCAGAACTTAGGCCTCTCTTGGTAAGAGGATCCCTTCATTCTTCTCACCAATCTTGTTGCCCTTCTCTGTACACTCTCAAGCAAATCTACGTCCTTCCTAAAATGAGGCCTCCAGACCTGTACGCAGTACTTAAGGCGTGGCCTGACCATTGCTTTATACAGAGGGACAATCACTCCTTTCTTTTCCCTGCTAGCAAAATTCCTATATATCATTGACAAAACCCCATGACCTGCCCTGGCAGCCTGTCTGCATTGCTCAGAAAACTTCATATCTGACTGCACAATTACTCCTAGGTCTTTTTCGTTTTCTACAACCTTAAGTGTAGTACCACACAGTTGGTATATTTCTCTGGGGTTACTTTTACCCATATGCAGTACTTTGCATTTGTCAAGGTTAAACTTCAGTTGCCACTTCTTAGCCCATCTGACCAAATTTTCTAGATCCTGTTGCAGTAGCACACTGCCATTACTGTCATTAACAACCCTGCCAACCTTTGTATCATCTGCAAACTTCGACACTAAGCCTGATATACCTTCATCAATATCATTGATAAATATACAAAACAACAGCAGACCCAACACCGAACCCTGTGGGACTCCACTAATAACATTAGTCCACGAAGAGCAGCACCCATTGATTACCACCTTCTGTCTTCTCCCACTCAACCATCCTTTTATCCATTGTAGCAATTTACCCTTAATAGCATTCTGCTCCTATTTGTATAGTAGTCTTCCATGTGCAACAGTGTCAAAAGCTTTCCTGAAATCCAAGTATATCAAAATTATTTGTTGCATCCAGTTTTTGTAATCAGTTATAAATTCAAACAATAACAGAAAGGACTGCATCACCATTAAGAAATAATTGGTAGGAAAAGATGAATAGTTGGATATATGATGGCACTCCCAAATTGATTGGTACAAAAGGGAAAAAGTGTGGCAACAATTAGATAAAGATGTGATAAAGAATTAAGAAAAGTGAACTGTTCATTCCATTCAAAGTATTTCATAGTAGATTACATCTTAAAAAAAAAAAAAAAAAAAACTCCTTCCAAAATCAAACTTTGAGAAGATTGTGAATGTTTGTTGATAAGTAATATTTTCTCTAGTATTTTATTTTGCTTAAATGTTATGTATTTATTGTTTTCTATTTCAGAAAATATAACTTTGTTAAACAAATTCAAAATAAAAATCGTTTAATGAAAATCGATTGCATCCGATTCCAGTTTTGGCATGTAAGAAACTTATGATATAACAAACTTGCTAAAGCAGAGTCCTCTCTACTGCACAGTGAGTGATATATTTGTGTATTATTCAAATTCGACCAAACACATTGGCAAACGAGCTCAACTGAATAGCTGCCAAAAAACGAAAAAAAAAAAAAAAAAACTAACGCAATGCAATCTTGAATACGTACTTCTTCCGGCATTTAATGCTCTGCACTGACTACAGTCAATTGTCCACTACAACTGACAACAACGCATCACACGAAGTGTATTCATATTGTACAGAACCAAAGAGCTCTACGTTAAAAATCACCATCCATATATCCAACCTAAAAATAACGAAATCCCGCTTATACTGGAAGGAGGGGGAAAAACCAGACCAATACGATTTTAAATCGCTATCATTAATGGTTATGCAATTCACAGGTTTCGGTTTCTAACAGACACTCTCCTCCAGCAAAATACAGCACAAAAAAAAAAAAAAAACACTTTTCAGTGGGCAAGTTTTTACATGCATGAAAATATATCATAGTATTCTATAACTGAATTTCAGAAAACAAATTATTTGAAAATACGTATATTCCAATTCACATTACTATTAGATAAGTAATTTACTGAAATTAAGTTAGTGATACTAATAAGCACAGAGAGAAATAATTACCAAAATATTTTTTACATACTCCTCCGATTCAGACTCAAAATTTTGGTGCCAGGACCCCCACACATCCCCTAAAAATTCAATCCTGCGACCTCTTCAATCGAATGTGAGAAAAATATACTCTCGTTTCAACGCCTTTGAATATTGGCAGCCGACAACATGCTTGCAAAAAGAGGATAGCATTTCAAAGGATGGCAGCAATACAACAAAGAGAAATAATTATTATAAGTTTATTTATAACTGGTTTCCTTGTTCGTTATATTCTTATCTCTTCAACATTATCGAACAGATTAGGAAATCGTGTAGAAATTTCAACTCCGTTAAACTCTTGGAAAAGAGGTAAAGTTTTGACATCGTGTCTTTGCATGTGATATGTTTGACATGAAGCTTTTTTTGGAACGATATGCATATATGCGGGATATTTGGATATACCTCATCACCTAAAAAAGGGAAAATCCAAATTCAATATTTGCTGTAATGGTTCACCTCATCCACCACTCATGGATGTGGGGAACCACACGTTTTGGATGCGAATGAAAGGTTTACAACTTTTGAGAAATCCTAGAATTACGTAGTACTGTACATACTTCACTCTCCGTTCATGTTAAGCCAGTTTTATTATAGCAATATAATAACCTAAGGAGTTGCTATTTATTATTATTTTTTTTTTCTGTTGTTGGTAATGTTCTGACAATTATTTGGAAAGGACTAAATACGCTCTTTGGTTGACTTGTTGATGATACGGCAGTGGAAAACTGCACCAATACTGTTGTTTGTATATCTGAAGGGAATGAAGTGAAAATATTGCGGTGAAGAACACAATACACAGTTCACCATACAAACTAAAGAACATTTTAATTACATTCAAATTCGTCAGTTTCTAGAAATAAAACAGCATATGGTTGTGTTATTTAGACAGCTGAGAGCGTTTTTTTTATTATTTTTTTTTATTAACAGCTGAGAGTGTTTTTTTTTTTTTTTTTTTTTTTTTTGACCTGGCCATCAGTTTGAGAGTTAGAGGCATATGCATCCATCTACTGCCCTTCATTAATCCACTCAAAATGGTAGGTTTATGATGGTGATGCTACAATAGTATTGTTTTCGTTTGAATTTATTATTGGATATTGATTTATTACTCAGTATCCAGTGATAAATTCAAGCTAAAATAAGACTATTGCAGCACTTTAGTGAGTATTAATGATATCCATCCCTACACTTCTCAAATTTAGTGGCACATTACAAAAAAAAAAAAAAAAAAATCCAACTTAGAAATTCAGGCATTCTAATTCAGTCTGTCTGTCTAATAGATGTCATGCAAGGAAGCCTATCTATAGAACACTTCAATAATTGTTTGGACTAGGCATTTCCCTTGTTATTGGCTAAAGTTAGTAAAGTGATGTTTTTGAGGGGTCCCTTCAAACAGTGTAATTGAGAATGGTGAACTAATAGAGCTAGAGAATGTTAACAGAGGAAAAGAGCTTTTGTCATATGATGAAAAAAAAAGAATACTAGAATTCAGTTCTACTAGATATTGCCCACTTGCTAGGCTAATGAATTGATTTAAAAAATGCTACTTATTTGGCAGTGTTCATTCAATTATAATATTTTGAATATTACATATGATTTTATAAACAATGTTCTCCAACAATGCTAGGAGTTTGGTAAATAAATTTGATGAATTTGAGGTATTGCTCAAAACAAAGGCAGATATTGTTGGGATATCAGAGACGTGGTGTCACACAGATATAAGTAATGCGGAACTGGAATTTGGGGAATACAATGTGTATAGAAAGGATAGACGGGACAGGAGGGGAGGAGGGGTCATGCTATTAATTAAGAAACACATAAAGTCCAAGGAAGTGAAGCCAGTCGACATCGATGGACAGGGCAGCGTCGAGTCAGTTTGGTGTGACATAAGCATAGGGAAATCAAAATTGAGAGTAGGAGTGTGCTATAGGCCTAATGACTCTGATGAGTATAATAAGATGTTGTACAGGGAAATAGAGTGGGCCAGTAAATCAGAGAGTCTTATAATGAGGGACTTTAATTTCCCAGATATTGACTGGAATTTGTGGGTTGGTCACTCGCACACTAGCAAGGCTTTTGTGGATTTATTGGATGATTGTTTTCTACATCAGCATGTTCGTGAGGCAACAAGAGGGAGCAATACTCTTGATCTGATTATCAGTAGTGATTCTTCATGCATTAAGAACCTGCAGATAAATGAACCACTAGGTGGCAGTGATCACAGTGTGTTGAAGTGGGATTTACTCAAGGAGGTAACTACCATTAGGGGTAAAGGGAAGGGTTATTGCTTTCGTAAAGGCGAAAAGGAGGGACTGAGACAGTATTTAAATTCTATACAGTGGGACCAACTGATGATGTTACCAACAGCAAACTCAAAATGGGAAGCATTCAAGGAACTAATCTTGGAGGCTACCAGGCTTTACATACCAACTAAGAAATATTGTTCAAGGTTTAGGCCTAAATGGTTGTCAGATGAACTAATGAGACATGTGGCAGAGAAAAAAAATGCATGGGATACATACAAATTAATGGGTGACATGGAAGCCTATGATAGATATAAGTTGGTCTGTAACCAAGTCACAAAGGAGATTAGGCAGGCAAAGGCAGACTATGAAAAATCCTTGGCAAAGGATGCAAAGAAAAACAGAAAAGAGTTCTTTACATACTTGAACTCGAAAAGGAAAGGGATGAATCAGATTGGTCCACTGGATATTGATGGTTCAACAGTTGAGGATCCTGCTCAGGTGGCTAACAATCTAAACGAGTATTTTGCATCTACATTCACGCATGAGGAGTTATTCAGGAAGGAGAATGATGTAGGTAAAGTAAACATTGGCAGTGAGCTGGATGATTTTGTAATAACTGAGAGGAAAGTGGAGGAGAGATTGTTGAGGATAAACATAAAAAAGGCACCTGGGGTGGATGGGATCTATCCAGTTATATTAAAGGAGGCAGCAAAGGAAGTAAGCAAACCCTTAGCCATAATTATGAGAGCTTCCTTGGACTCAGGGGAGGTACCTATGGACTGGAGATGTGCAAATGTGACCCCAATTCACAAAGGAGGTTCAAAGGCTGACACAAGTAATTATAGACCTGTTAGTTTAACTTCTGTTCCAGGTAAATTAATGGAGGCACTGGTTAAAGAAGCACTGCAGGATCATCTAGACAAGAATTCAGTTATAGCTCAGACGCAGCATGGTTTTGTTAAGGGCAGGTCTTGCCTGACCAATTTGATTGGATACTATGATGTAGTCACAAAAGAACTGGATGCAGGGAATAACTTTGATATTATATATTTGGATCTTAGAAAGGCTTTTGATACTGTTGCACATGGAAGACTGCTGCACAAATTGGAGCAGTGTGGCATTGGAGGCAAATTGCTGCTATGGATAAGGGGATGGTTGAGTGGCAGAAGACAGAGAGTGGTAATCAATGGACACTGCTCAACGTGGACTAATGTTATTAGTGGAGTTCCTCAAGGTTCAGTGTTGGGTCCGTTGTTGTTTTCGGTGTTTATGAATGATATTGATGATGGGATATCAAGTTTAATGTCCAAGTTTGCAGATGATACAAAGGTTGGCAGGGTCGTTAAGGACAATACTGACGCTATGCTGCTGCAACAGGATCTGGACAGGTTGAACAGATGGGCTGAGAGGTGGCAAATGAGGTTTAACATCGACAAATGTAAAGTGCTGCATATGGGAAACAGTAACCCCAGAGCAACGTATCAACTCTGCGGTACTACACTGACAGTGGTGGAGAATGAAAAGGACCTGGGGGTAATTGTGCAGGCAGATATGAAGTTCTCTGAGCAGTGCAGACGAGCTGCAAGAGTAGCTCATGGTGTCTTGTCAATGATATACAGGAATTTTTCTAGCAGGGATAAGGAGGTGATTATTCCCTTGTATAAGGCAATGGTAAGGCCACATCTTGAGTACTGTATACAGGTCTGGAGGCCTCATTTCAAGAAGGATGTAGAGCTGCTGGAACGGGTACAGAGAAGGGCAACAAGATTAGTAAATGGAACAAAGGGTTGCTCTTACGAAGAAAGGCTTAAGTTTTGCAAATTACAGAGTCTGGAGACTAGGCACCGGCGAGGTGATCTGATAGAGGTGTATAAGGCTTTGAATGGTTTGAGCATGCTCAATGCCAATGGGATTCTTCATCTTTCTCAGATTAATCACCTCAGAGGGCATAAATTCAAATTGAGGAAGGACGGATGTCGGATAGATGTGCGGAAATTTGCCTTTGGCCAGCGGGTGGTTGGTTGGTGGAACCGACTTCCATCACTGGTTGTTGAAGTTGATAGCCTAAACAAATTTAAAGCTCAACTGGACAGGTATTTCGAACGAACGGAGGGGTGAAATGGGAGTGGGTTTTTTTTTTTTTTTTTTGTTTTTTTTGGCTGATGCTGAATAAGCTTGCTTTCTTGCATCATATGCCTCTGCTAATGCTAATGCTAACAGAAGAACAGAAAATCCATTTTATATTTCAAAAAAGAAGTAAAATAATATGCCTTTTGGGACATGAATATATGAAAGGCATCAAAGGTAATCTAAAGCATCTTGGTACATTAATACCTGATCATGAATACGTGATTGGGCTTTAAATTTTCTGAGCTACTTTATAGATTAACCTGAGACAACTTATGCAAAGGCAACTATTGCTGGCAGATTATAGTATTACTAACAATAATTATAGTGAATAAGCTTAACTATAATTGATATAGCTTCACCAGTTGTAATTTTTTCTACTATAGTCTGTTTATTGATAGTTTTATTGAGATTCACTAGTTACAATTTAAAGATTTTGCCCAACTGATATGTTTCTAAGCAATCAATCATGATACTCCAGTTATCTGTTTGCATTCTTACTATGCAGCAACATACTGAGAATTCAAATTTATTATGAAAAACATGGTGAAAATTAATCTTATTAATGCTCTTATTATTTTCATAGTTTTAATTTGGCAACATCCTCTTCAGGATACATGTGTTATCTTATGAGGTGAATAGATTGTAGGGGATTTCATGCAGAGTACCCATCACACGCCTATCAATTTTTAGGAATGTAAGCATGTGTGTAAAGCACCTATTGTCTTCTCAATGTCTGTCTGCCAGTCCTTTCATCTGCATGGAATAACCAATGCCTAGTGGATGGATTTTCATAAAATTTTATATTTGGCCCTTTTAGAAAGATTTGTTGAGTCTTTCAAATTTTGTTAAAACCAGACCATTAAAAATACAGTAATTATTATATCTTTTTCTGTCTGTCTGCATGTAATAACTTGACTCCCAGTGGATGGATTTTCATGAAATTTTATATTTGGCCCTTTTAGAAAGATTTGTTGAGTCTTTCAAATTTTGTTAAAACCAGACCATTAAAAATACAGTAATTATTATATCTTTTTCTGTCTGTCTGCATGTAATAACTTGACTCCCAGTGGATGGATTTTCATAAAATTTTATATTTGGCCCTTTTAGAAAGATTTGTTGAGTCTTTCAAATTTTGTTAAAACCAGACCATTAAAAATACAGTAATTATTATATCTTTTTCTGTCTGTCTGCATGTAATAACTTGACTCCCAGTGGATGGATTTTCATGAAATTTTGTGTGGCTCTTTTAGAAAGAGCCACATAAAATTATCAAGCCTTTCCAAGTTTTTTTTAAATTTGCACCAGTAGAATTCTAGCAATTATTACTATTTTTTAAAATCGTATACATCACATAGGCCAGGAGTGGCCAACTTAATTTGTGATGCGATCTACTTTTTTCCTTCAAAATGTGCCGCGATCTACCATCTCAAAAATACGTATTTAAAATTTTAATTTATGCGAATTTTGTGTCTTCATGTCATCTGCCAAGCTTTCAAAATCGGGGATATACTGTGATAAGGCCAACCCTAAAGAATCTTCTGTATGCAAGTCCATAAGACCACAGCGATTCTTTGTTTGTTTCAAATATGAAAAGGCCAATTCACACAGATATGTGGAACCAAAACAGGAATTTAAAAATTCACTGCATTTTTTTACATTTGGGTACTTTTCTCAGCAGACATATTTCCAAAAGTCTTCTGATGATCTGGCTTTTAGGAAGATATCGTTTCGCAATGTAATAATTTCATTTTCTAGTAATATTTTCTCCATGTGAAAAGTTGCAATGATTTTTTCACCATTTGTTTTGTATCTAAGTGGACATTAAATGGATAAGAAATATATTGAACAATGTCTTCAATTGTTTTAAAATCACTGATTCTGGTTTCAAAATCGTCCACAACATTCTCAATTTCAGAAACATATTTCTCACTATTAAATTCAAAAACAGGATATTTTTGCAAATGATCAAAATTTTTTTCTTTGAGATCCTTAGCCATTGCCAAAAATTGACATTTATATGCAGAAATACTACTAGTCATGTCACCTACATTTTTATTTTTTACTTGTAATGCCAAATTCAGATCACTTAATTTACTGGTAAAATCTGACAAAAAAAGCCAGATCACACAACCACTCCATACCTTGTAGCTGCTGATAATCATCTACCCTTTGATCAACAAATTTTTTAATTTCATTCAGCAAATTTCGAAATTTCTGTAGAAACTTACTCCGACTCAGCCACCTCACATCTGTGTGTAATATCAAATCTGGTTCTTTTTCATCGAGTTGCATTTTGAGAAGTCTCCTTTGAAGAGATTGTCCACTGATGGAATTCATGATTTCAAAAGCAATGTCCATAACACTTTTAGTATTTAATCTTTTGCTGGCTAACACTTGTTGGTGGATGATACTGTGGTAACTCAAAAAATCTGGGAATTCATCATCCTTTTGGCACAATTCGATGAATCCATTAAGATGCCCCGTCATTGCTTTAGCTCCATCTGTTGTTACTGATACAAGCTTAAATAGTGATAATTTAATTTAATTTTTTCAATAAAATGTTTGAATGAGTTAAATATATCAAGACTTCTAGTTCTTTCTTTTAACGAAACCATACCCAGTCTTCTCTAATGGCAGAATCGTCGAAAAACATATCAACAAAAATGAGCAATTGAGCTGTATCACTGACATCTGTAGATTCATCCAGTTGTAAAGAAAAGGACACACAATTAGCAATATCAGCATGCAGTTGTTCGCTCACATTTTTACTCATTTTTTCGATGTGTCACATCACAGTATTTTGAGATAATTGCAGATCTTGAAGGGCACTTTTAATTTCATTTTTGTTCTTAAAATTTTCAAAAAGAGAATCTGTTATTTCGAAAAATGTGTCTTTGATGAATTGACCATCAGAAAATGATTTGCATTTTTTTGCAAGAAGATGACTCACTTTAAATGATGCTACAGTTACTGCTTTAGATTGTAAATTAGGTGTCACGAAGAAATTTTGTTGCGCGAATAATCTGGATTTAAGTTGTTCTAATTTATTTTTTCTAAGGTCACTATTCGGCGGAAAATCTGATTGGTATTTACCATGGAGTGCGTGGAAGTGCCTTTCTAAATTTCCTTTTTTGGGTAAAGCCACGGAAGCATTGCAAATCAAACAGCAATGTTTTTCTTTCACCATTACAAAAAAATATTCTAGTTCCCACTCTTGATGAAAATGATATGTTTTACTCTTTTTCGTTGTATTCATTTTAAATCAAAGGTATGTACTGTCCAGTTATTAAATCAGCAAAAGCAATGCTTACTGATTAAAACACTAATTAGTGCAAATCAGAAAAATATTCTGTCTGAACAGCTAACATAGGATAATTGATGAAGAGGATTCCCAAATGAGGAAGTTGTTTCCAAAATAACTGAATAAACACACCACTGTTTATTTCTCTGTTTGGTTATATTTTTATAAGAATCAGTTTTGAGTGCCTTTGTGATATTTCTCTATTTCTGGAGGTCATGACCATAAAACAATAAAAACAATTTGCACTTTTCTGTTAGTGCAATCTAATTATAAACAGGTAGTAAACTCAATCTTATTGCATTTGCAATAATACCAACAGCTGGAATTCTGTGGTATTTTACATTATTATGGTGAAATGTGTTTCTCCTTCAATGAAATCTTCAATCATGCAAAAAAAAAAAAAAAATTAATTTTCAAAATCTGCTCTTCATTCCTATTTTAGAAGCTTCGTAAAAAAAATAAATAAAATAACACACAGGTAGCAAAACCCTCTGCACGATATAACATTTTGGTAGTATACCTGACCGCTTAAATCGAGGGATGACTGTATATTTAAAATTCGTCATGATTGACCAAAATTAAAGCTGCGATTGACTGGTAGATTGCAATCGATTGATTGGCCACCCCTGACATAAGCTATCCATATGGTATATATTGTAACTGAGGCACTGTGGGCAGGAGCAGCAGTGAGTAGCACACGCTTCTTGATTAGACTGGGGTTCGAGCCTGTGACCACCAAATACGGAGGATGCGGAATGGTCAGGGAATGACCACCGCATATCCCCGGAGCAGTATGGCCTTAGTTGCTAATGCTGCTAAAAACCAAATAATAACAATAACAGCACTGGATATTCTTTGTTGCTATGCACTGATTGGAAAAATGAATGGGCAGATGTGCAGAAAGGAAATGTTAGTATTAGTAGTGACAAATGATGCAAGAAAGCAAGCTTATACAGCATCAACAAAAAATAGAAAGGAAACAACCTTCCCAGTTCACCTAACCATACCCTCCAACAGTTTTTACTAGTTTTCTTGAATTTATTCAAGCTATCTACTTCCACAACATCAGATGGAAGTTTGTTTCAGCAATCAACCTCCCGTTGGTTGAAGGCAAACTTCTGCACGTTCATTCTGCAATCATCCTTCAGTACGAATTTATATCCCTTCATGTAGTACATGAAAGTTGTTGGTTTTTTTGCCTTTTTTTAAAAATTTTATTATAAATGGTGAATTATTACTATTTTCTAATGCCTAAAATGTAAGCATTGCATATGTTAACTTGTTTTAAATGAAATTAGGTACAATTTTGACAATTTTGAAAGAAAATTTGATTTCAGTGCATAATCTTTAAATTTTACATTTACTAAATTTTTATGAATGAAAACCAGTGATGTTGTGCAATGTCTTTTCATACTTGCTGATTGGCATTGCTAATGAAATTAAAAAAGAAAAATGTGATGGTGAAGAAAAAGGAAAAATCTCTCCCACATGTAACAGAATGGAAAACCATATAATGATCACATTTGCTAATAAATAGATACAGAACTTTAGTATGAAATCCCACTTTTAGTGAACTATGGATCATCTGATTGGGCCATTAGGCTTCTTTCTGATATTGTGTAAAATTATCAGAAAATCACATTAATAAAGTAAGGATTTACTGCTGATATATGAAAAACCAGAACAGCTAATAAAATAAAATTTTTAGAATTCTTCTGTTTAGTAAAGAATATAAATGAAACATTGCTATATAAGATGAAATGAAACGAAACAAACAAGTGGACATTGTGTGTAGAGAATATTTGAAATTTAATTTGTTTATCATTCATTTAGTGCACAGTAATAAAAACAGCTAAAACCAAAAAAATGAAATGGTGTTAAATCAAATCTTGCATTGTATAAACTGAAATAGCATTGCAGTTTCTTAACCATGTTAAACCAAAACCTTGTAATTGAAGGAAGATTACTTTGACCCTCAATTAACATGGTTAAGAAATGGAGACACTAATTTTGTTTGTTTGCAGTTTCATTTTTCAGTTTCAGCTGCTTTTATTAACAGGCAGTAAATGAACAATAAAAAAATTAAAAACGAAATTGAAAAATTCTCTCTCTCTCGTCAACACTTATTTATTGGTTTTGCTTGATTTTATAAAGAAGCACTGCTTATATTCTGTACTTTACTATTGCAAAATATATATGTACAAAAAATTCTATTATCCTTCACATGGGTCTTCTAAAAATGTTCATTTATTAGCTGTGTAATAAGGATTTACCACTGATTATATACGAGGGTGGTTCAGTAAAGAATCGCTGACCTAGCTGAAGAGGTGCTAGCCTGTTGATTCTTGGCACAGGTTTTAGTCCTCTACATAGCCACTGTGCAGATTTACACATTTTTCCCATTGATAGATGAGGCTACATATACCGTTTTTGTAGAAGTGGTGAGGTTGGTCTTTGAACCATGACTGTTGCAGAAATGTGTGTCTCATCGTCAGGGAAGTGGGTCCCCCCGAAGAAATGATTTGAGGAAAGGAAACAAGAAGTCTGAAAGTGCAAGAACGGGTGAGTAGGCTGGATGAGGCAGTATTTCATATCTACAAGTGGCTGCTTGTGTTGTTGCAATTTCAGAAGTGTGAACTGGGGCATTGTCTTGAAGTATTCTCACACCTTTGGACAGCATGCCTACATGTTTTGATTTTCTCCCGTAATTTTGTGAGCAAGTTGGCATAATAGGCACCTGTAATTGTTCTACCTTTTGGCAGGTAATCAGTCATTATTATGCTTTTCTCATCCCAAAACACTGTCAGCAAGACCTTTCCTGCTGTCACTTGGACCTTTGTGGTCGTGATAGAGTAGCCTTGTGCAGGCGAAGTTTTTACTGCTCCTGGAAATAGAGAAGATTTTTTTGTTTTATTAGCTTAAATTGGTATATTAACTTATTTTCTAGAGTAGCTTTATATTTCTAGTTACGATACTTAGTTTAAAGTTTAACTTAGATAGAGATTTTGTAGGTTATTATTTAGTATTGGTAAGGGTATCCAATCCACGTGTTACAAGTTTTGCAGCTCCACTGAACTAGAAGTTTTTTAGCCATAATTAGCCGCTTTATTGATCAATTGTTATATTAAATTATTTTCTATAAGTAGCTTATAGATCTAGTCAAGATCCTTGGTTGATTCTGAATTGAACCAGTGAGATTTTGGAAGTTAATTAATACTTAAGTGTCCGTAGATTTACCGTTTGTAACTTGCCGCCATTGTTATACGATACAACGTTATATCCCGAACTAGATAGCATTAGCTTAGTATAGTATATTACAGTATATAATATTGTCAATTAATCAGTAAAATCTAGTAAAATCTCTAACAACTCTAAAACTTCGCATTGTCAGTAAAATCTATTAATCTTGTTAAACTTCATTGTTAATTAAATTCTACTTTTTAACTAAATACATATAACGACTTAGATTTTAAAAAGGTAACATAATTAATACATAACTTGATACGGAAGTTATATAAATGGAACCCGTAGATAATACTCCATACTAAAAATATATATATAGATATATAGTGTTATAACTGTGTTGGGATACAAGTTTAGGGTTATATTTTGTACTGAAATTCAAATTTTATTGAAATTAAATTGAAATCATGATTCAGACCAGAGCAGCAAAACAAAAGGCTTAAGCAATGGGAGTGCTGTGGCTCAGGGGAGAACTGAGAGGCGAAGTTGCCCTCTGAATCACAGCCTTTTAAAATGCACTGCTTGCTTAATGCATTTTAATCGGGTATGGGACATAATATTGCCAGGGGGATGTCTTTGTGTGTGCGCGACGTAAGGAGTGTAAGGAAATCAGGCGACAATGCAGCGTTGTTATGGGCCTGTATGAGAGCTTGATGGACAGGGTGGATGCCCTCGAAGGATCTAAATTGAGGAGGCCCATCAAGCTCTAGCTGCCCACATCAACACCAGAGCTTGCACTTGATCATCACGTAACACAGCGGCAACCCCCAAGGCAGAATTCTCTAGTCCCACAGGAACTAGTAGTTGTTGGTGACTTTATTGTCAGGGGAACATGGCATGTAAAAAGAATAGGTGGAACAGAACCAGGGCATGTCTGCCAGGGGCAAAGGTTGATGACATTGTAGAGCGGATATCATCTTTTAAGGGCACAAAAGGTGATATTGTTGTAGACATTGGCACTAATGATATTAAGAGTAGGAGACTGGAGGAATTACTTAACAAGTACAGGTCACTGTTGAAAAAAAGCCATGAATTAGGGTTGAATTTGAAAGTGTCTGCAATTCTGTCGAGGCATGATAGGACGGAGTATATGATGAGACCCTTGTCGATCAATTAGGCCCTGGAAAGATTGTGCAAAGCTCAAGGGGTAGAATTTTTTTCAGCTTGGTCTGTACTTGTTAACAGGAGAGACTGCTTCTACAGGGATGGGATACACTTAAATAGAAAGGGTGCAAGAATATTTGCTGTGCTATTGAGGCAGTGTTAGGTAGGTCGGAAAACTGCTAGCTTGGGGGGGATACAAGGACTAATAGATTAACAGTAGCCACTGGCAGAGGTGAAAGTGATTCTTGTACTGCTTCTATTGGAATGAGCAGCGGCCTGGAAAACAAGATGCAGGGTATTTCAGAGATTGCTGGGAGTCATTGCGGTACAAGTAAACAAATGGGTTGTGTTAGGGTAGCTAAGAATAGGAACAGGTGCATGTATACTTGCGTGTACACCAATGCTAGGAGTTTGGTAAATAAATTTGATGAATTTGAGGTATTGCTCAAAACATCAAAGGCAGATATTGTTCGGATATCAGAGATGTGGTGTCACACAGATATAAGGAATGCAGAACTGGAATTTGGGGAGTACAATGTGTAGAGGAAGAGAGGAGGGGTTATGCTATTAGTTAAGAAACACCCAAAATCCAAGGAAGTGAAGCCAGTCGACATCGCTGGACAGTGCAGGGTCGAGTCAGTTTGGTGTGACATAAGCACTGGGTGATCAAAATTGAGAGTATGAGTGTGCTGTAGGCCTAATGACTCTGATGAGTATAATAAGAAACTGTACAGGGAAATAGAGTGGGCCAGTAAATCAGAAAGTCTTATAATGGGGAATTTTAATTTCCCAGATGCAAAGAAAACAGAAAAGAGTTCTTTACCTATGTAAACTCTAGAAGGAAAGGGATGAATCAGATTGGTCCACTGGATATTGATGGTTCAACTGTTGATGATCCTGCTCAGGTAGTTAACAAACTAAATCAATATTTTGCATCTACATTCACACATGAGGAGTTCTTCAGGAAGGGGAATGCCATAGATGAAGTAAACACTGGCAGTGAGCTAGATGATCTTGTAATAATTGAGAGTAAAGTGGAGGAGAAATTGTTGAAGATAAACATAAAAAAAGGCATCTGGTGTGGATGGGATCTATCCAGTTATATTAAAGGAGGCAGCAAAGGAAGTAAGCAAACCCCTAGCCATAATTATGAGAGCTTCTTTGGACCCAGGGGAGGTACCCATAGAATGGAGATGTGCAAATGTGACCCCAATTCACAAAGGAGTATCAAAGGCTGACACATGTAATTATAGACCTGTGAGTTTAACTTCAGTTCCAGGAAAATTAATGGAGGCATTGGTTAAAGAAGCACTGCAGGATCATCTAGAGACTTCAGTTATAGCTTGGACAAGGCATGGTTTTGTTAAGGGAAAGTCTTGCCTGACCAATTTGATTGGATACTATGATTCAGTCACAAAAGAACTGGATGCAGAGAATAACTTTGATATTATATATTTGGATCTTAGAAAGGCTTTTGATACTGTTGCACATGGAAGACTGCTGCACAAATTGGAGCAGTGTGGCATTGGAGGCAAATTGCTGCTATGGATAAAGGGATGGTTGAGGGGGAGAAGACGGAGAGTGGTAATCAGTGAGCACTGCTCATCGTGGACTAATGTTATTAGTGGAATCCCTCGGGGTTCAGTTTTGGGTTCATTGTTTTCTGTATTTATAAATGATATTGATGATGGTATATCAAGCTTGATGTCCAAGTTTTCAGACGATACAAACGTTGGCATGGTTGTTAAAGACACTACTGACAGTATGCTGCTGCAACAGGATCTGGAAAGGTTGAACAGATGGGCGGAGAGGTGGCGAATGAAGTTTAACATTGACAAATGTAAAGTACTACATATGGGAAACAGTAACTCCAGAGCAACGTATCAACTATGTGGTACTACACTGACAATGGTAGAGAATGAAAAGTCATCATCAGCCATTTTCAATCCACTGCAGGATGAAGGCCTCTCCAGCAACTTTCCAGTTGATTCTGTTTTGAGCACTGGCCATCCATTTACTACCCAAAAACTCATGAATTTCATCTATCCATCTCCGCCTTTGTCTTCCAGGTTTTTTCTAGCTCCTCTTGGGTACCATTCTGTTATTTCTTAGTCCATCTGTCATCATGTCTTCGAGCTATGTGCCCTGCCCAAGACCATTTTAGTTCTTTAGTTTTGATAAGAATGTCCTTTCCTTGAGTTTGATGCCTAATCCACGTGTTTCTCTTCTTATCTATAACAGTCTGATTCCCAATATAATTCGTTCCATTCTTCGCTGTGTAGTTCTCAACTTCTCTTCCATTCTTTTGGTGAGTGCCCAATAGGGCTTGCAAACCGGTTTTATAAACCGGTTAAATCCGGTTTTCATATTGAGTTGTTAAAACCGAAACCGAGCTTCTAAAACCGGATTCGAATATTTTTTTAGTTAGCCCTCGAATATAGTTTTTTGTTACGCACATTTTCTTTCGTTTGTTCGTTTGTCTGGATCGTTCAACTGCTTTGTTTTAAACATGTTTTTTATTTTAAATTTTATTTTATGTTTAGGTACGAATCTCATGGGCAAGTGGCCCAAATCTAGGAGGGGTACCTTTTATCTTCCCACCTGTATCATGGCTCGATGTAGGTGTACTCATTTATGACTGAGTGAGTTGTGGAACGCGCCTTATTGATGGTTACCCACTAGAAACAGATTCGCTGAATATTGCATCAAATTTCAATCGTAGAAAGTTTTTTGCTTCTTTATTCCTATTAAATTTGCGATCAAATGTTCTCCAAAAAGCAGCTTCACCAAATTTAGCTTTTATGTAATTTTGAAAATACAATAGATTTAATTGGGGAAAAAAAATTGCGAGTAAATAAATAAAAAATTTCTTTCGTGAAAATTTTGAAACTTGCCTCGTTTAGATTCTTCATTCAGTGCTTGCGGGAGTGACGCATAGTATTTTGCCTTTGTTATCTTCAATATTTTTATTTAAAATTGTCGGTGATATAAATTCCTACTAATTAATATTTATTACTCTTAATATGTCTAAGATGAAATCAAATGTATGGAATTATTTTGCTCGAAAAAGCAAAGATGAAGCACAATGTTCGAAATGTCAGAAGATAATGAAGTCATCTGGAGGATCTACATCATCTTTGATGTTGCATTTAAAGAAAATGCATCAGATTGACATTAAATAAGATACAGTGAACCTCCCGTACAAATGGTAAGAACATTAGAAAACTTTATCGTTAAAAAATTTATGGAAGAAGAGATTTCAAAATTAGCTGCTTTAGATGGATTTTCTTTTAATTCAATTGCCAAGAGTGAGTTTATACAATCAAGCCTTCACCTTCACAGAAATAAATACGATAAATTACCACCAGCCTCAGTGAATGGAATTAAAAATATGATTCTGAATTATTATAAAACTAAAGAAGAACTCATTCAGCATTTCAAAAATTCATTGGTTTTGGGTGCACGGTATTCATTGACGAATATACGTCTATACAAAATAAAATGTATATGAATATAAATGTGCATTCAAAAGACAATCATTGGTCGTTAGGTCTTATTGAGATTAATGGTTCACTTGATAGCAGAAGAACTGAGCAAATTGTGAATGGACACTTGAAGAAATTTGGTTTGAACTTGGATGAGGATATTGTTGCCTGCACCACCGATGGAGCAGCAATGATGATTAAGTTTAGCAAGCAAATTACGCCTAATTATCAACAATGTATAGCCCATTGTATACATCTGTCAGTTATAGATGTGGTAGATGACTTTCATCAACCGGTGAAATACCACCACTTTGCGTATTGGAGGCTTGAAGTGGTGAAACCCATGTTTAGTCTCTAGAGAGTTTCCGGCATTTCCCCCCCCCCCCCCATACTGCTCCTTCAACCCATGACGGTACTAATTACTATAGGTTTTGATACCTTTCGTGTTTGGGGGTTTCATAAAAAAAAAAAAAAAGATGTACTTTATGAAAAAGGTTTATCAATTATGGTGCCACAGTCTCTGAGTATCCCAAAGACAATGAAGGAAATGAAAATAATGAAGAAAGTAGTGATGATGAAGAAGTTGACGAAAGACAGCAAGGCATGCTTTATCAAACCGACTTTACCGATGAGCTCATTTATTTCTTCAATCCAATGGCCAATATTGCACAAACTATTAACAAAGTCAGAAAAATTTGCAAACTTTTTCGAAAATCGCCTACCAAAAATGACATATTACAAAATTTTGTTAAAGCAAAATTTAATGGGAAAGAATATAAACTTATATTAGATTGCAAGACTAGATGGGATAGCACATTCTATATGATTGAGAGATTTTTGAAATTGAAAAATTGCATTCCAAATGCTCTATGTGCAGTACTGTCAACTGAAGCTGTGTCTGACGATGACTGGAAAACACTTGAATTGCTATGTGAAACTTAGCGACCAGTTGAAATGATTCTGAAGGCTACTACCTCAGAAGATAGACTTACTTAAAGCCGAGTCTTCAATAGAATTTCTGCTTGCTAAGCTTGATACAGCAGAAAACCCATTTGCTTTAAAGTTTCACCAAAGCCTTTTGCAGCGTTACAATGCAAGACGAAATTGCCAAACTGTGGCTTTGCTGAGCTATCTACACAACCCCAAAAAGTTTAGGAAAGAAGATTCAGGTTCAAGAACTTTTGATTTTCCAAGTAAGCAAGTTTTGAAAAAGCATGCTGAAGAGATTTATCAGAGATTATTTGCAAAACATTCCGAAGGAGTCTTAGCGTTGAATGAAGAAACTGAAAATAAACGAACTGTTCTTTTGGACGAAAACAAAGACTCGTCTAGTTCCGATGTTGGAGATACACTCATGCGAGAGTATGATAGTGTAATAAAGAGATTAACTGAAGAGCCTTCAAAATATCCGAGTGAATTGGAAATCAGCGAAGAATTCAAACTTTTGGAGGCAACTAGCCATAGAAGTGAAAAGCTGGAGAGAGTTTATAGAGCACTGCTGACCATTAAACCAACAAGTGTCTAATCTGAGAGGGTGTTTTCGATCTCTGGTCTCTTTAACACAAAAATAAGGTCAAGTCTATCAGGAAATATGCTTAATATACTGTGTTTTTTAAAGGATCATTTTCAGAAAAAAGCTGAGCAATAAATAGTAAAGTAATTTCCCCAAACTGTTTTTTTTTTTTCACATTAGTTTTATTTATTTATTATTATTATTATAGGGCTTATCAATTTTTTTGTTTACTATACGAGAAGATAGTTTTTATTCAAAGGATTTGAATACAATTTGTAATTTTGTATAATCTCAAGCTGGTTACTTTTTTGGAGCATTTTAATTTTTTTATTTTTTTTACTATAAGAGGTGATAGATTTTGTTTAAAATATTTCATTACGATTTGTACAATCTACCCAAGATAAAATAAACACCTGTGTTATAAGCTTTTAATTATTTTCCCTAAGCCTGAGAAAATCGGTTTTAAAACCGGTTTTAAGAGTAAACTTCGGTTAAACTCGGTTTTGAAATTTCTCGGTTTTATGCAAGCCCTAGTGCCCAAGTTTCACTTCCATAAGTCATGGTGGGGAGTATACATTGATTCATTATTTTATGTTTTAAACAAACTGGGATATTGCTCTTCAGTATGTGACTATATTTCCTGAATGCTATCCATCCAAAATTTATTCTTCTCTTGACTTCCAGCCATTTATCATTATTACAGCTAATAACTTGTCCCAGATAAGTATATGACTCCACCTTTTCAATTACTGCTCCTTCAATCATTATTTCCCTTTCCGTGGCATACTTGTTCATCATTACTTTTGTTTTAGCCATATTCATCTTTAGTCCAAAATCCTTACTAACTGTGCATAACTGATTAAGATTTCCCTCTAATTCTTTGAGATCGTGGCTTATGACCACAATGTCATCTGTAAATCGTAAATGGTTTAGGTACTCTCCGTTCACATTGACTCCTTTCTGCAACCAGTCTAATCTTCTGAAAGCTTCCTCAAGGGCAGCAGTAAACAGCTTCGGAGATATTGTGTCTCCTTGTCGAACTCCTTTCTCGATTTTAAATTTCCTACTGTCTTTGTCTAGTCTAATAAAGGAGGTAGCACTCTCATATATTTTCTTCAAAATCATAATATATGGGGTATCTATGCCTTGTCTTTCCAGTGCCCAAAACATTGCCTTATGCTGTATGGAGTCCAGTGCCTTTTCATAGTCCACAAATGCCAGGCATAATGGTGTTTTATATTCATTTGCTTTCTCCATTAGCTGTGATATTACGTGAAGGTGATCCATAGTTGAGAATCCTGTCCTAAAGCCAGCTTGCTCTTTCGGTTGATTCTCATCAAGTATTCTTTCTAATCTGTTAGTAATGACCCTTGTGAACAACTTGTAGATGTGGGATAACAAGCTAATTGGTCTTTAATTTCCAATTTCTGATTTATCTCCTTTCTTATGCAGCAAAACTATGATTGCATTATTCCACTGCTTAGGCATCACATCTTTTCTAATGCACTTTGTGAAGAGCCTTGCCAGTTTTTGTGTTATGTCTCTTCCTCCCAATTTTAACAACTCTACAGTAATTTCATCTTCCCCCGGGGCTTTCCGATTTTTCATTTTCTTCAATGCATGTTCTACCTCATCAGGAAGAATATCGGGTATATCGTATGTGTTGCTACTTTGCAATTCATCTTCCCCACTGCTGGTATCATTCCCTCGCTCCTTGTATAATTCTCTATAGTAGTCTTCTGCTATTTGAATTATGCCTTCTCTGCTGTTTATAAGTACACCATCGCTATTCTTCAGTTTCAGTATCATTTGTCTTTCTGTATTACTTTGATTTAAGCCTGAGCTGCTGATTTAAATCCTTTGTTTTCCCTTAATGCTTGTTCTACTTTTCTTGTGTTAAATCTTCTTATGTCCTCTCTGAGTCTCTTTCTAATGCCTTTGCATAACTCAGTATACTCAATTTTCTCCCTGTCAGTGTTTTTCTTGCTCTTCATTTGTCGTCTTCGGTTCATCATGACAAGTGTTTCTTGACTAATTTTTTCTTCTTTGGATTTCTGTTTCCCTATAGGTTTCTTGGGCTTTATCACTTTCAGAAAGTTGTAATATTCCTCGTCGATATCTTGGTCCTGAGCCGTCTGCAGAAGCTCAAACTTGTTCTTAAGTTCCAGTACATATTGCTTTTTCTTCTCCTCTGTTATCTCAAAGACCTTCGTATTATTTACTCAAGTCAGTTTTTTCTTTTCCTTTCCTACATCTATATCAAGTGTACATCTTACCATTCTGTGATCACTTCCAACATTTACCTTATTCAGGACGGTAACATCATTCACAATATATCTTCTGTTAGTGAGGATGAAGTCGATTTCATTAGTTGTTAATCCATTTGGACTCTTCCATGTCCACTTTCTGTTCACCCTTTTCTTGAAAAAAGTGTTCATTACTGACAGTCCTTGAGATTCTGCAAATTCCACAAGTCTTTTATTTCTTTTGCAATTCCAAAATTTTCTATAGTTCCTCTTTCTGCACTGTTTTGCCTTTTTCCAACCTTAGCATTGAAGTCCCCCATAATAATAGCGTAGTGGGTTTTCTGCTCATCTAGAAGACTCTCAATTTTGGTGTACATTTCTTCAACCTCTTCATCATCATGGCTTGATGTTGGTGCATAAATCATTATAATCTTTAGCTTGTACCTCTTAGAAATCTTGAGTATTAGTCTTGAAACCCTTGGTGATATACTTTTGAATTCCAAAATGTTGTTTTTTATATCTTTATGGACCAGAAAGCCAACTCCACCTTCACTCCTTTCACTGTTTCCATTGGTGTACAGCAGATTTCCACTTGATAAACTTATAAGTGATTCATTTCTTCTTCTTGTTTCAGCCAAACCGATGATATTCCAATTCACATTTTCTAATTTCTTTTCCAGCTCTAATATCCTGTCTTCACCGATGAGTGATCGTACGTTATAACAGGCCAAGTTCAGTTTCCATGCATGGCAGCCTGGTCGTACCCAGAGATTCTTAGCACCCTCTGCTTCCACTCTGATCCTCTGGCTGCCATAAGAGGGAGAGTGAAAGCTGCTGGGGACTGAGGGCCATTTGTATTGTTCTGCTGTCATATGCTGGAGGGTTTGGTCTTTTCCTCTTCACGCTGACCAGGCATCTTGAAGAGAACCACTCTACACGTTCGTTGCCACCTAAGTGACGTAACAGGGCTTACCATCGAGAAGGTGTGCATGAGTGGATTTTAGGGAGGCAGGCCAACCTGACTTCTCCTAAATCTTCTGTAATAGAGAGATTTTGGATCCATCAGTGTTTTAGGCTGAGTGTCTGATAACACACAGGATACCTGTTCCCCTCTAAGCCCCTTATGAAAGTAGTACCTAGGGGTAATTGTGCAGGCAGATATGAAGTTCTTTGAACAGTGCAGATGGGCTGCAAGAGTAGCTCATGGTGTCTTATCAATGATATACAGGAATTTTTATAGCAGGGATAAGGAGGTGATTATTCCCTTGTATAAGGCAATGGTCAGGCCACACCTTGAGTACTGTATACAGGTCTGGAGGCCTCATTTCAAGAAGGATGTAGAGCTGCTGATACGAGTACAGAGAAGGGCAACAAGATTAGTGAATGGAACAAAGAGTTGCTCTTACGAAGAAAGGCTTATGTTTTGCAATTTATAGTGTCTGGAGACTAGGCACCGGTGAGGTGATCTGATAGAGGTGTATAAAGACTTGAATGGTTTGAGCATGCTCAATGCTGATGGGATTCTTCCTCTTGCTCAGAAAAATCACCTGAGAGGGCATAAATTGAAATTGAGGAAAGACAGATGTAAGGTAGATGTGCGGAAATTTGTCTTTAGTCAGCGGGTAGTTGGTTGGTGGACCAGACTTCCGTCCCTTGTTGTGGAAGTTGATAGCCTAAATAAATTTAAGGCTTAGCTGGACAGGTATTTCGAACAAATGTAATGTAGTGGTGAAATGGGAGTGGTTTTTTTTTTTTTTTGGCTGATGCTGCATAAGCTTGCTTTCTTGCATCATATGCCTCTACTAATGCTAATGTTTGTCTTCTTAGCGGTGGGGAACCATGATGTCGCCATTCCATGGACTGCTTTTACTTTCAGAGTCGAAATGGTGTGTCCAACTTTCATCCTAAGTGATTAGATGAGAGAAAAAGTCTTCCTCATTTTTCTGGCACAGGGCTAACAACTCCTGTGATTTCTGTTGTCGATCAGCCTCCTGGAAACTAGTCATTAATTGTGTAATCCATCCTGTACTCAATTTCCATAAATGGAGTTGTTCATGAAGGATTGTTTCAACAGAGTCCACACTCTTCTTCACCTCCTGGGACAATTCACGCACAGATATCCAGCAATCTTCCGTGATTAACAACTCCACTTTTCTGATCATGCTCTCATCGATGGGTGAATTGGGATAACCTGGAATGGGTTCAGATTCTGCTGATGTCCGACCACACCTGAACCGTCTATGCCAGTGCTTCACAATGCCATAGGATGTGGCTTCATCCTTATATACAGCAGTCATCTCCTCGTGGATTTCTTTAGGAGATTTCCCCTTCAAGAACAGATACCGGATTACACCTCTGGCTTCAGCCTTGTTCATGATGCTACTTCGTTACACGTTCAGCTCTGTAAAACAAAAAACAAATTAAGACACAGGGCTGAAATTTTACAACTTTAGTACAGAGATATGTATGATGCTACACACAAAATATCATGACTCTGCGATGTGGAAGTAGATGAGGGCGATTCTTCATTGAACCACCCTCGTAGTATGAAATGACATATGTTAATGCATTGAAATGAAATATTTTTAAAGATCACAAAATTTTATCCAGTTTTATTTAAAAAAATTATAGTTGGTGTTATATACTAGGAATTGAATCCTTTACAAACATATTTTGTATGAAATCTTAGTCTTTATTTACATGATTTTGCCTTGCATGGCATTTTTTGTAACCACAGTGTTATTGATGTTCTTCTTTATTAGAATTAGCATTAGTAGAGGCATATGATACAAGAAAGAAAGCTTGTACAACATTGGCTAAAAAAAAAAAAAAACCCTTCCTAACCATTCACTCCAAACGTTTGTCTAGTTCTGCCTTGAACTTATTTAAGTTGTTGACCTCCACTACAACGGATCGAAATTTGATCCAACTATCAGCTACCTGCTGGCTAAAGGCAAATTTCCACACATCTATCCTATAGTTGTTTTTACTCAGTTTGAATTTATATCTGCTCAGGTGAGCAAGTGGAATAATCTCATCAGCATTGAGCTTGCTCAAAGTGTTCAAGGCATTATAGACCTCGATTAGATCACCTCACAGGTGCCTAGTTTCCAGATGTTGCAATTTGCAGAACTTAAGCCTTTCTTGGTAATAGAAACCCTTTGTTCCACTTGCTAATCTTGTTGCCCTTCTCTGTACTTGTTCCAACAGCTCTACATCCTTCCTAAAATGAGGCTTTCAGACTTGTATGCAGTACTCAAGGTGTGGCCTGACCATTGCCTTATACAAGGGGACAATCACCTCCTTATCCCTACTAGCAAAATTCCTGTATATCATTCACAAGGCACCATGAGCCACTCTTGCATCCTCTGTGCACTGTTCAGAAAACTTCATATCTGACTGCACAATGACCCCAAAGTCATTTCATTTTCCACTACCTTAAGTGTAGTACCACCCAGTTAGTACATGACTCTGGGGTTGCTGCTACTCATGTGCAGTACTTTACATTTGTCAATGTTAAACTTCAGTTGCACTTCTCAGCCCATCTGCTGAACTTTTCTAGATCTGTTGCAGTAGTGTACAATTACAACCCTGTCATTAACAACCCTGCCAAGCTTCATATCATCTGCAAACTTAGACATTAACCCTGATATTCCTTCATTAATATCATTGATAAATACAGAAATCAATGATGGGCCCAATAGCAGGCGCAACTGGAGGTCATGGCAAATCAGGCTATAGACACACTACAGGGATGGGCGAGCCTAAATTATCTACATATATCACCTATGAAGACTTCATCAATCCTCTTAAAGGGCTCACTCAATGTGCGGAGAGCCCCGCAGATAAAAATGCAAGCTGACAATGGAATTGAAATATCTTGGACTTGTGTTAGACAGGAACCTTTAATTCCCCCCCCCCCCCCATATAGACTATTTATTAACCAAAATCAGGAAATACTCCGCCATGATCGCCAAAGTAACCCGAAAGAACTGGAGGGTTAAAGAAGAGATCATTGTCTCTCTTCTACAGGGCAGCTTTCATCCTTGCTGCCTCGTATGCCACAGGCATCTGGTTCAATAGGGCAACCACTACAATGAACTTTCCTTCTCACTACCTCAAGAACGTGCTGTACGGTGAGCACACAACACATGCACTCCAGGTTCTGGCGGGGCTCCTCTCCCTAGACCTGGAAATCATTCGCTGTGGTTTACTGTATCACTTATCAAAAAGAACATCTAAAACCTGCATAGGATTCACAACAGAACCTAATAATAGCAAAAGCATGGAGAAACAATGGCTCACAGCTCACCTACAATAAGCATGACAGGAAAAATGGGCAGACTCCACCAAAGGAGCTATAACGAGAACGTTCATTCCCGACATAAGATTAGTATACCCGAGGCAACCACAGTGGCTATCACCTGGCTTGTTCACTACCTTCCTACTCACAGGGCATAGCTCCTTCAATGCGAAGCTGTCCTCTTTCCGCATCGTGGGCTCCCCAGCCTACAGCTGTGGGGAAGATGAGACACAAAGTCATGTTTTGTACGACTGTCCGTTATATGAGGACCTCCACTGCATCCTCATCACAAATACTCACTTTTTGCACAAAAATCAGGAACACCTAGTGCTACAATCCGAAGACCACTTCAAAGCTCTTACCCACTTTGCACAGGAGCTCTTTGTGAGGCACAGGACCCTTCTGGCACTGCCTCTGCTGCAACCACCATAAAAAATTTCTTCCCCTGCAACAACAGCTTATCTGTCAACCATCTTGAACTGCTACGCATACCTCTGACCATATTGCCACAGGGAAAAAAAAAAAAAAAAAAAACTACCTTTTCACCATCCCAGAGATCCAGCAACAAACAGACACTCACCAATGATCTCCCACCAACTGGACCCCTGCAAAACTCGCACTTCAACAAACGTAAGTTCACACAATGGAGGACTAACACAAAAAAAGTTCAATACATCACATGGACAGCAACCTTGGACAGGACCTGCTCCCACGCCAGACCTGAAATCAACCAGATACCTTTGCTTCCGGAGAGCATCTAACTATCCTGTGAACTGTGGCATCATTAGACCTAACTCAATTATGACTCACAGCTCTGCTGCAAATGCCTTTGAACCCCTGTGCATCGGATGAACAGCAATCTCGGACGGGATTCATTCCCATGTGAGACCCACAACCATTCTGACTCCCTGTCTTCTCGGATGTTACCTATTCCGGGAACTGTGAAGTCACTGTACTAGACAAAAATATGACCTCTGCAGCCACGCTGCCAATGCCACTTAGCAATCTGAATAGGGTGCTCTTACCCTATTCACCTTCAATTCCCTATCCCTGATGGGGGGGAGGAGACGGTTTTGTCTTTTCCTCCCTGCTGCCCCTCTCTTTGCCTGGTGAGGCATTGGCCTGCCTCACTGACCACCTGGGGTAGCCTTCTCTATGGTCCCCATAATTCTACCTTTCACGTCCCAGTCTTCATCCTCCCCCCCATTCTACTTATATGCAACGTATGAATCAAACGGCAAAATCCAAATCTACATCCAAATTAAATTGTGTTCTCAAAAAAAATTTTTTTTTTTCTAATTCTAGCGCTCACCCCTATGATAGGTTTTTTTTTTTTAGACCCTAGCCAGTGAAATCTCAGGAAACTAGGTGGCGGGCCCCATCAGAGTAAAATATAGAGCTATTGTGTACCTGGTCGGGCTTAGTGTGGGCAACAGTGGGTCCCATTTTTGGCCTGATGGCTAAATGGCCAGATGAACAAAAGTATACAACACTACACCTCCCAAAGTCCCCACACTTTTAAATCTCTGGCCTCAACAGTGTACTGTTTCACATGACAACGATATTACGCGGAGATGGGGGGGGGGGAACTCCTGCTGCCATTAGACACGAGCACACTATACTCCAGATTAGATAAGGTATTGTGTTAATTCATGAACACAATTGTTAATTGTATTTTAGCAGTTACGAGCTTGAACCCCAGTCTACTCAAAGAGTGTGTGCTACTGCACTCTTGCTCTTAACCACTTACTGTATCAGGCCTAATAACCACCATGCAAATTGAAGTCAGATGATTTTAGTAAAACCTCGTCTTGATTACATGATTTTAATTTATATGGTATTTTTTAAGAATGTAACCACCATATAAATTGAAGGTGGGTATATTTTCTCTTAGATTTAGCCATTCCTGAGGCTCTAGACACAACCTAAAGTTTTGTCTTCCCATTAGTATTACTGTTAAAACAATCATTTAGTTTGTTGGGAATTGAAAATCATTTCATGGTAAAGAGTTAGCAATGACTGTTACAAATATTATTTCTGTAAGATGATAGTGGACTCCTTGAAATAGTAATAGGGGCAAGTGATGAAAGAAAGCAAGCATAAGAGCTTATATAGCATCAGAAAAAAAAATAATAATAAATTTGCACACCCATTTCTTCTAAAAGTTTATCCAGTTCCTCTTTGAGTTTATTAAAGCTGACAACTTCCACAACGACAGATGGAAGTTTGTTCCAGTGATTAACCACCCACTGGCTAAAGGCAAATTTCCGCACATCTATTCTACAGCTATATTTCCTCAGTTTGAATTTATGCACCCTTAGGTTTGTAATCTGAGCAAGTGGAAGAATCCCATCAGAAGCCAGCGTGCTTAACCCATTGAAGGCCTTTTACACCTCAATCAGATCACCTCGCAGGTGCCTAGTCTCCAGCCACTACAGTTTGCAGAACCTAAGCCTAATAACATTAGTCCACGAAGACAAAAAAAAAAAGAAGACGACAAAAAAAATTTCACACAACCATTCCCTCTAAAAGTTTGTCCAGTTACTTCTTGAATTTATTTAAGCTGTCAACTTCCACAACAGATGGAAGTTTGTTCCAGCAATTAATTACCTGCTAGCTAAAGGCAAATTTCTGTACGTCTATTCTACATCTGTCTCCTAAATTTGAATTTATGCCCCCTTAGGTTCATAATCTGAGCAAGCTGAAGAATCCCATTGGAATTGAGTCTGCTCAACCCATTGAAGGCCTTATACACCTCAATCAGATCACCTCACAGGTGCCTAGTCTCCAGATGCTGCAATTTTCAGAACTTAAGCCTTTCTTGGTAAGAGCACCCCCATTGTTCCCCCTCACCAATCTTGTTGCCCTTTTCTGTACTCATTCTAGCAACTCTACATCCTTCCTAAAATGAGACCTCCAGACCTGTATGCAATACTCAATACATGGCCTGACCTTATACAAAGGAATAATCACCTCCTTTACCCTCCTAGCAAAATTCCTGTACAGTAAACCCCCGCTATTCGCGGGGGTTACGTTCCTGAGAACTGCCGCGAATACCGAAAACACGAATACTGAGTTATGGCTCCCATAGTAATAAAGGGGTTCCGTTCCAAAGTATGAAATATATAAGAAAAACTAGTCCAAAATTTTGTCTATGTATGTATTATATGTACATAGTGAAATGCAAGCATAAGGCATTGAAATGAAAATAAGAAACAATTTAATATTAAATGTAATATTTATTAGAAATTTCAAACAAATCTTTCAATCCAGCGCCTTTGCTAGCTAAAAAACTTATCCCGCCAGTGCTATCACCAGTTTCGCTAAAGTGTTGATAAAGGAGTTTTGCCTTTTCATGAATGATGAGTGAACTTAACGGAATTTTATTTTGAGTTCGGTCTTCTATCCACAGATTTAAAGCTTTTTCCATTTTTTCTAATTTAACATCACCAGTTACAGAGCAAATTTTTGAAGCAATTAGCGCGTTTTCACGGACACTACGGCGGAGTTTTTTCTTCCGATTTCTTGATTGATCGTACCATTGCCTTATTGATTTTATAATGTTTTGCCACTAAGGAGACACTTTCACCATTAGAAATTTTGTCTAATAACTCAATTTTATTCGCTAATGTCATCACCTTCTTTGATCTTTTCACATTTCCCTTGTTATTTGTAGCCATATTTTTGTACGGGTTAGAAAGAACTTGTCCACAATAAAGTCACTTTGTTCCGTTAACACACTCGAAAGTCTGCAAAACGGTAGATTTATCACTTTTGTAAGCATATCAATTTATAAATTTATTCAGTTTATAAGCATATAAATTAAAAGCAAACGACGAAACCTTCCATGACAAGCGCATAACACATACTGAACAAGGATTAGCGAGAAACATCCACGCTCGCGATTTTGTCACCCCTCTCCCCCCCACCCACTGAGCACTGTTTTGACTAGGCAAGATAATTTTAGCCACGCCCATGTTTTTTTATGGCGGAAAATGTTCACGGCGCTTTAAAATTCACATTTTTTTAGGTTTCATTTTATATTAAATCAGCGACCGCGAATACAGATACTGCGAATAGCGGGGGTTTACTGTATATAATAGCTTTCTCCTCCCTCCCTCACCCAACTGCTGGGTGTGCCAGTTCCAGGACAGGATTGGGCCCTGCAGGAACAATGCACGTTTAGGGATTTTATTATTCTATTACACATTGTTATTAGCTAAAATAGTAGAACCTGGCTGCCTCCTCGTGGCTAGGGATGGGAGCGGGGGGGTTGGGGCACACCTCGCCTTCGACCCCTGCTGCTAAACGCCAGGCGCCAGCCACAACCAACATAAAACAACACACAACTCACACTAACCTACCCAACTAGTAATCAATAAATTAAAATCAGAACAATTAAACATAAATTCAAACTTAAACTCGAACTCAAACTTAAATCTAAACTTTATCTATAACTCAATCTTAACTTAGACTTAAACTTGAACTTAAAATTAATCTTAACCTCAACTCTAACCCTAACTTCAACATAAACTAAAACTTAAACTTAAAACTGAACCTTAATCTAAACTTAAACTTGAACTTTAATTTAAACGAAAACAATAAATTAAACTTCAACTTACTTCAAACCTTAGCTTGAACCTAACTTAAACGTTAATCTAAACCTTAACTTAACCTTATTAGTGGAATTTCACAACACTGCTGGCAACAAAAAACGCTTAACATACGGCGGACATAGGGGACACCCTGGAAACCGCCAGTAACCTACATAAATACTTTGCAGTGTATATCATTGTCTCTCATCTATAAAGTGGCGTTTCTCCCAATTGTGTGTTATAGAGCCTCAGTTTGGTGTACAAAGGCCATCCTGGAAAAGAACAAGCGTAAACTTGACTCAATACAAAGATTCATGCTGTTGTCTATCTGCAGGGCATGTTGCACTGTCAGCACCCCTGCCCTACAGGTTATTACTGGATGCTTGCCACTCTATCTTGAGGTGATTAAAAGGGGACTTTACCATCGATTAAAGAAGGGAATTCCAACACAGTTGTTAAATCTTCAACTGCAGCTTACCAATCACCTGAAACAAGAAAGAAAATGTATCTTCGAACACCTTCAAGGACTTTGGCAGCATTCATGGGAAACCACGCCCAAAGGAGAAATTACCAGAAGATTCCTCCCATCCATTGACATGACTTTCCCAAAGTCTCCTTCCTGGTTTTCACCTGGTCTGCAAGTTACATTCCTGATCACAGGACATGGGCCCTTTCAACAGAAATTGACAGCAATGGGAATTGAAAGCAATCTATTCTGCCACTGTGGCGAACAGGAGTCATGGGGGCATCTCATGTATGAGTGCCCTGCTTACGATGATTGTAGGCTCAAATTTTTTACTGAAATCCAGGATAACCCTCGTAACCATGAAACATACCTGCTTCAGAATGAAACAACATACAAAGCTTTAACGAGTTACGCACAAGCTGTCTTTACCATCAGACGGGCAAAGTTTGCTGAACTTAGAGCTGCTCAGAACAACGACCTTCAAGTGCAAACACAAACTGGGGTCGGATAGCATTTTCCCAACTGATAAAAGTGTAAGACTGAAGATTACAATACTATGCTGGCATCATGGTTGGCACTCCTTGAAAAGCTGACTCCCAGAGAGTGCTTGGCCTTTGGCACTCGCACAGTGGCTCCTGCCCCTGTGACTTTTGATCCCTCTACCCATCCCCTATTTCTCCTTACTCGGGTGGACTGCCTTCTCTATCTGTCCACTTTAGCTTGTTCCTCACATTCAAGACCCCCTTCCTCTTGTTCCCCAGGCCTTCTCTTCTCTTCTCTCTCTTTTTTTTTTTTTTTTTTTTTTTTAACTTGGTCTTCGTCCAGGACGCTCAGGCGACCCTGGCGGAGACCAGCCAGAGAATAAAAGGCAGCCTGGCTACCTCCTAGAGGTGTGTGCGGGCAACGTGAGGTCCCACCAGGGGCCCCGCGGCCAAATGCCAGGACACCCAACAGAACCTAACGCAATATGTCATATACAACAGACAACACTTTTCTGGCATTTACAGTAGTTCTGTATTTCTTCACAGCGTACATATGGCGCAGATGTGAGAAATCACAGGTGGCACCTGACCCTAACACTATGTATATCATTGACAAGACCCCATGACCTGCTCTGGCTGCCTGTCTGCACTGCTCAGAAAACTTCATATCTGACTGCACAATTACCCCCAGGTCTTTTTCATTCTCTACCACCCTAAGTGTAGTACCTAACAGTTAGTACGTTTTTCTGGGGTTACTTCTATCCAGATGCAGTACTTTGTATTTGTCAATGTTAAACTTCAGTTGCCACTTCTCAGCCCAACCACCCAACTTTTATAGATCCAGTTGCAGTAGCATACTGTCATTACTATTATTAAAAACCCTGTCAACTTTGCATCATCTGCAAACTTTGACATCAAGTCTGATACAGTTGTTATAATTTACTGAACTGGAACATCTTGGTTTGCACATGCTTTATTTTTTATTTTGAATTGCACCAATCCTCATTGCTGTTATGTATATTCATCTTCATCATGGCTACCTTATTATGAAGTCCAAAAAAACGGGTGTCTAGATCTCTTGTGCACAGATTTTGCATTTATCTGCAATAAATTGGCACACTAAAAAAAAAGACATGCTTATAATATTAAATTGGGATTTGCTTTTTTTTTTTTAATCTTTATTATATTGCTGATGTATATCTACTTTCTTCTTATTAATCTGTTTTTCTTAGAGACTCCCATATTACTGTTTAAGTCCATTTTTAATAAACTGTATCACTGCTGTTTTTCTTTGTGATGTACTCTATTAAAAATTTTACATTCATTGGAATGAATTGGAATAATTTATATTCCATTAATAATGGGATGTCAATTATTTTCCTAATTTAATAGTTACTGAACACCTAGTATTAGTAGTGGCAAACAATTCAAGAAAACAAGCTTATATAGCATCAGCCGGGAAAGAAGAAAAAAAAAAAAATAAATAAATAAAATCTTAACGCATCACCTGTCCTTCCCCTCCAATAGTTGGAGGGGAAGGACAGGTGTCTAGTTCTTGAATTTATTCATACTGCCACTTCCACAGCAACAGATGGAATTTTGTGTTCTAATGATCAACTACTCTCTGGCTAAAGGAAAACTGCACATCTATACTGCAACCATCCTTCACTTTAAATTTATGCTCCCTCGTGTGTAAGTAAATAAATAAATAAATACCTCAGTTAGATCATCTCACAGGTGCCTAGTCTCAACTGAAGTCTTCCTTGGCAAGTGTACCCTTTTGGTCCCCTCATCAATCTCATTGCCCTTCTCTGTACCTGTTCCAGCAGATTGACATCCTTCCAAAAATGAGGACTCCAGACCTGTATGCAGTCTTAAGGTACAGCCTAACCATTACCATATATAATGGGATAATCACCTCCATATCCCTGCTAGCAAAATTCCCATATATCATTGACAAAACCCCATGAGCTGCCCTGGCAGCCTGTTTGCACTTCTCAGAGAACTTCATATCTGGCTGCACATAATTGTGCAGCCAGATTATCCCCAGTTATTTTTCATTTTCCACTAACCTGAGTTTAGTACCACACAGTTGGTATGTTAATCTGGGATTGTATTCAGTTAATCTTCAAACATATTCGGACTCATCTTTATTCTAAGGTGTAACTGCAGCAGTGCTGAATTATAAGGAGTTGGACTTTAATGTAGAGTCAAAATCTGTCATAATTTTTGTTAAGAACAATTACAGATACTGCTTGCATGTTTTGTGGTCCTTTCTATACCACTTCATTAGTGACTGGAATGCTGTATATATAATAAGATCAACTTCACTAATGCTTTGTTCTGCTGTGAGAGTTAACATTATTCTAGTGACAGCATCCTCAGTCATGAAGTTGAACAGAAAGTACTGCAAAACATCTGAGTAGTATCTGTAATTATTCCTCACAAGAAATGGATATTTTGATTCTATACAAGGTAAAATGCTTCAATTACCCATATTTTAAATTTTTTACCATTCTGCTAATATGCAGCAGTGCTACTGTCAATTTAGAATTGTTAGTATTTCCAAAAAGGATAGGCATATACAGTATCAGTCCCTTTTCATTTCACTTTTATTATTTGTTAGTGTTGCATGTCTTATGCTGCCTTTTTTTGCACACAGTTTCGGAAGGAATGACCATGCAACATATTCTCTGTAGACACACCTTAGCAGTTGGCTATTTGTTATATTCTATTGTCCAAACGGCATATGATATTGGATTTCATTTATTGGGAAAAATATTGAGAGTCTAGATTTTTGCAGTCTTGTAAAAATTAATGCTACATGCTTGGTTGACAGCATAATATGACAAATGAACAAAGATGCATTTTATGTGGCAAATAGTTAGAACCATGGTTAATCTTAATGAAATTTTGTCTTATTTATTTATTTATATTTAATGGATAAAAGCTTTTACTTGTTGATTTGATCTCCAGAATGCTGCTGTTAGACCTGTTTAAATCTCCTTTAAA
The DNA here is from genome assembly GCF_048544385.1 of Mastigoproctus giganteus. NCBI lineage: Eukaryota > Metazoa > Arthropoda > Arachnida > Uropygi > Thelyphonidae > Mastigoproctus > Mastigoproctus giganteus. Next base: position 204,554,200 of record NC_143576.1, read on the forward strand.
ACCATTTTTCATCATTAGACCTTGGCTGTGCATCATCATTTGAGACCTGAGTGATAAAAGTATAGCTCAGGTATAACATATGATAAGCAAAAAAAAATTTTTACTTGTTAACTTTTCATCTAATTCATCACCCGATTCAGCATCAAAAATTTATTCAACATAACTTCCATAAAACACTCTGGATTAAAGGCTGTATCATAAATTTATGCAGTTTTTACATATTTCTACCCATGTAGGCAATGCAGAGGTAGGTTATGCATATTTTACTTCTAGTGCAGGTTTATTTACACCAGTCACAATGACAGCATGAAGATTAACGGGTGTATATACATTACCTTGTCATTAATATCCAGACATCTCCATATTTACAAATAACCTATAGGAAAATTAAAAAAAAAAATAAATAAATAAAAACATGCTCAGAAAATTTTAGCGTTTAGCTTTAGTGATTTCTATTAATTTTATGTAAATAACTTCCAATATTTTCTGCCATTTGGCCTCCAAAGCAACGGCCAATCAGCTATGTTTATTGGGTGACCTTTCCTCATACATGCCCAATGATCCAATTCATCCCAGAGTTTCTCTGTAGGATTGAGGCCAGGGCTATGAGCTGGCCAGTTCAATGTTTCGACATTTATGTTTTCAAACCAACCTGTCACAGTGCAAGCAGTATGACATGGACCATTGTCCTGTTGATATGGGGCTTTCCCAATGTACTACCATAATGTAGGTAATGCATTATTGTCCAGGATGTCTAAACTTCAGTATTCATGGTTTTGTTGAAAACAACCAATGGTCCCAGGCCAAACTATGAAAAACAGCTCCACAGCATCAAAATTAAACTTCACTGTTGGAATGATACAATCCAGTCTGATAGCCTCAGTTGGTTTACAATCCAAGAACTGTGGGCCTTACACCAACCTAAACAGCATTTCACATTAGTTGGGGTGATTAGTAACTCTGTATCATGACACATCATGTACTGTTGTTGACATGTATCCCAGTCATCTCACTGAGGGACTGTGCATGTGCTATGACATCTACCTGTGTTCTGAGTGGACAGTTCTTTGCAGGGCCCTCCTGTCATGTTCTGTCAACGTAGAGGTTTTTTTTGATTCAATTTATGATGGTTTCATCACCAGCAGTCCACTGCCATTTGCAGAACATGACCAGCTATCAACAGAGGGGCGTCTGGATACTAATGGTTAGAGTAGTGTGTGTGTGTGTGTGTGTGTGTGTGCGCGCGCATATCCTTTAAGTGTATTTGGTGTGTGTATATACTGGATGCTTCATTTCAGGACCATTTCAACCTTATCGAGTTTATAATTCTTATAGAATAGCTCAGAAAAACCTATTTTTAATTATTTAAAACATTTCATCACCCTTATTTATAGGTGTGTGTGTGTGCTTTCTTCCTTTTAACTTGATTTTCTTATGGACACATTGTCATGTTGCAATTCAGAGTTTTAATAAATCAAAACAACACCTTTACAAAGCTTGTCTTTATTATGGTAGATATTTTGCAAGGAAGATCTTTAATAGTGAAGCATTGCTCAATTTTTAAGAATAGGGAAGTTTACTGAGACAACAGTTTTCTTATTTTATTAAAATTGTTTTAAGTTAATTATGAATAATGAAATGGAAATCTTTCTTAATTTTAATAATTACCAAACCTTTATTTGGATAACTTTTCTGGATGTCTGTTCTAAGCAGAATTGCATCTATTCAATCTCTCACTTTCTTTAAATATTTTCAAAATTAAAAATAAAATAACATCATTTACTTTATTTTATATGATAATTTTGTGCTAAAATATTTTGTTAGAAAAGATTTTTTGGCAAAGGTAAAGAAAACCCACACAAGAAGCACACAAAAGTTCGATAAACTTACCAGTAAAAGTACTTTGCCATAACAGCATTTGTATTGTTGCTCACTCAGTAAACATACAGTGGGTGTTATTGTCAGGAGTAGAAATTGAATCCCATGGGAGATTGAAACCCTCCCAAAATGGAGGGGATAACCTGACCGTTTTTCTTTAGAATCACTGGTGGATTAGTGGATAAATTGTTTATTAAGGGAAAAAAAAGCAAAGGCAAAGGAAGCCCACATGAGAAGCATGCCAAACTTCGAAAAAGTTTACCGGTGAAACTACATTACGAACATTTTTTACAATGCCAGAACTTCCAATACGACTGTTTGTGATTCTAAAGAAAAAAGGTCAGGTTATCCCCTCCACTTCAGGAGGGTTTCGAGCTCCCGTGGCAATCAACTTCTACTCCAGACCGATAACACCCACCATCTGTTTACTGAGCGAGTAACAATACAAATGCCGTTACAGAAAAGTACTTTTACCGGTAAATTTCATTTCATCAAAGTTTTGCATGCTTCTTGTGTGAGCTTTCTTTACCTTAGCCGATTTTTTTTATGCATTTACTTGTCTATCAATACATATTTAATTCTCTTTAAATTGAAAATAAAATAACATTATTTACTTTATTTTTATATGATGATTTTGTGATAAAGTATTTTGTTAGAAAAGATTTTTTTTTATGCATTTACTTGTCTATCAATTCATATTTTATTCTCTTTAGTTTTACTTTTCTATCAATACGTTTTATTCTCTTTAGCTGTTGAAGGTGTTAGTCTTAAGAAGCAAGGCATTTTGCCTTATGATGGTGACATCTTTCATGAGGTAATTCTGTTTATTTCATAAACTATTTAAAATAGTTTTTTGTACTAGTAAAAGAATAAGACACTATGTAAAATAGACATTACGTAAAATTGAGTCCTGTTTAATGTAAAACATTAATCTCAGTGACACACTATGTATCCATTCTTAACCTGATACAGAGCAGTGCTTATGGAACGTGGTTGGGGTTGTTTTCTTGAAACCGGAATGAAATGTCCCACTTTTAGTTTGAAGGCAGCAAATTTAATCCCATTATTCTTGTTCACCTGACTTTTCTTGACCAAAAAGTGTATTTAAAAAAGATGTGTTTAGAAAATGTATTTCAACCTTAAGGAAAGAGAGCTGGAAACATGCATTCTTTATCATAATGTAAAAATGAAGATTGATGCAATAAAGCATCATATGTTTAAGAGTGTAAATATTCTATATAATATTGGTGTAAATACACCATAGAAAACTCTTAAACGGAAAAAAACTACGTTTGCAGTTTGAAGGGCATCATTTTATCTGTATCTCATATTGTGCTCCTCCTTCACAACGAGTCACCATGTATTGCACTACCTCGAATAAGTAACAATAGACTTCTCTTTTGGTGAAACATTACTTATTCGAGGTAGTGCAATAGGTGGCAACTCGTTGTGAAGGAGGAGCACAATATGAGATACAGATAAAATGATGCCCCTTCAAACTACAAATGTAATTTTTTTCCGTTTAAGAGTTTTCTATGGTGTATTTACACCAATATTATATAGAATTCTTTATCATAAAACATTAAATAAACTGTGTGAAATTGATATATCTTATTTACACACTTGATCATTTGGACTTTTTATGCTAATTTATAGTCTTAAAACACCATCATGATTATGTGGGAAATTTTAAAAATACATTACTTAATAAATCTGGGCATCATCATACAATCTGTCATTTTATGGCAAGGAAATGAAGTTTTAAATATGCTTTTCATATTATCTAACAGATACTAGGAAATTAAAAATATCTTGATTAATTTCCATTTTCTGACACAGAGAGAGAGAGAGAGAGAGAGAGAGAGAAAGAGAGAGGGGGGGGGGAAAGGATTAAACAAATAAGTAAAGTAAAAATAAGAAAAGGGTTCAAGGACTTGGGCCATTGATTATCAGGAAAAAACCCCAATGACCATGATGAATATTAATAAATTATACAGATACTCTAGAAAAGAATATTGTTGTATAACTTACGACCCTAGTGTCTAGTATTGATTGATAATAGGTATACTATTGTCATTCTTTGTATATGCATGATGCTTTTAACTTTTAAAACTGAGCCACATGGGGGTGGTTCATCTTTCTAACTGGTTATCCAATATCTCTAAAAATTTTCACTCTAATATCACCGTGTATCAGAATTGCCACTGTATGTAATGATGCCAATATTGCTATTTCTAACATTAAAAATTTCTACCTAAAACTCATTGGTAACTCTTTTCCTTTATCTTATTTGCAATATCACTTTCATAAAGCTCTCAATATCATTAATATCTTAATATCAGTCTCATTTTCTAGGTTTGTACATTGTATATTTACAGAATCTACAAACCTAGAAAGTAAGAAATGATGAATGAATATAATTCATACATTGTATGACACTCGATTGTACAAGGTATGTCCCCATTTTTTTATTATTATTATCTCTACTTTCATATTATTTTTAATGTTATTATCTCTACTTTCATATTATTTTTAATGTTATTATCTCTACTTTCACTATTTTTTTAAATTTATGATCATACTCTCAGAATTCAGTTCTGAATCACAAATTAAAAGGCACCTCCGTAGCCAGGTGGGCAGGAGCAGCAGTGCATAGCACACTCTTCTTGATTAGACCAGGGTTCGAGCCTGTGACCACCAAATACGGAGGATGTGGAAAGGTCAGGGAATGACCACCGCATAACCCCGAAGCAATATGGCCTTAGTTGCTAATGCTCCTAAAAACCAAATAACAACAACAAAAAATATTAAAAAAAAACCAAAAAAAAACAGGGTAACAAATCCCATTCCTTTTTTGCAGGAATGGGATTTGCAACCTTGGGCTATACCTGAGCTTAATTACACTGGTGTTCAAAGAAAGTGCATCACCTAGGAATTTCACATTTCTAACCCTTTTTTTTGCAATGGTATGTTACTTTAATGACTAGCATCACAAATAGAAATATAAACAAAAGATATTTATTAATGGTTAAGGCAAAGCTAAGTAATATTTGACAGGTGCTCTCAAAATATTCCAAAATGAGCATTTGCAACCTTTTATACAACAGTTTTGGTAAACACGACAGTTATGGCTGAAATGTTATCAGAAGCCCTCAATTTGCTTCAGTTTATCATTTTAAATGGAAAACAAAATGAAAAGTTTACCAGTTGCAAACTAATATTTAGTTGAACCGCCTCTGGCCCTGATGACAGCAGCACACAGTTGAGGCATTGACAAGATCAATTTCTGAAGATAATCAACTGATAGTTCGTGGTTCCAAACACAAATTATGGTCTCCTGAAGATCACAGAGGGTCTTTGGTTTCTTTCTGGCAACTGCAGATTCCACACAATGTCAACAGTTCTCTATAGGATTCAGGTCCTGGCTGTTTCCTGGCCAGCTAAGAGTTGTAATGGACCATTCTTCCAACCATTTTTCATTTTTTCACCTGTAACAAATGTAAACACATTACTGTCGAACCTCTAATGCGGAAATGAAGTTAAAGTAACTACAGAAGTGTCTACTTACACTTTTCGCCTGATGACAAGGAGCAGAGTCATCCTGAAAGATGCAGTTACTTGGCAGGTTGAAATGGTCTCTAATGGTTGGCAGCAATTTGCCTTCCAATGTAGCCAGGTATCCATTGGCATTTATGGAACCTTTTATAAACTGCAGGTGAACCTACTCCACGATACGAAATTCACCCACATATCATTTGGCTGGTAGGGAATTTCACTGTAGACACCATAGTCTGGATGGTATTCTTCACCACATCTATGGTGAATCATTTGTCTCCCATGCAGGTTGAATTTCTTCTCATCCGAGAAAATAACTGACTTCCACTGCTCGGGGGTCCATTTGACATGCTCCATACACCAAATTAATCAGGCCTTCTTCATTTTTTGTGTGAGGAGGGGCCTCTTCTTACGATGATGGGCTACAAGTCTATTTTTGAAGAGGCATCTTCTGACTGTTACTGCACTTGTTACTACAACTGTATGTTCTTCCCATTCTCTTTTCAGCTCAGACGAAGAAGCTTTATGGTTTTTAATACATATGCCCTTCAAAATGAGGTCCTGTTTTGGCGTAGAGACTCGTTTGCATCCGATTCCTTTTTTCCTATCAGCAGAATCAGTATTCTTGAGTTTGAAGAGAAATCTACTCACTGTTGACTGATTACAAGACACTCTATAAGCAATATGATGGGAAGAACATCCTTCCTCAAGTAAAGGAACAATAGCACCCTTTCTTCATGGCATCAACTGCATGTAACTTGCCATCCTTACCCAAGCAAGAAATGACAGCAACCCTTGTAGTGTGCTTATATAGCTGCAAGTAACACCTGACGCAATATTACGTCATCACCTACGCATGTTAATCTTATCTGATGCAGTCTGTAAGAAATATTGCCATATACTTACATTATTCGGACAACAGTTACAATTTTAATGGGTGGTGCACTTTCTTTGAATACCAGTGTATTTTTACTTTTCATTTTTCTTTATCCTACCTCATATTTTTCACAAGCCATTAATTTTATGAATGCATATCGAGAAACTGTTTCTTGCTATATTAACTTTTTCACCTTAACAGAGTTTTCAGCACTTTCTCATTTTGCTTTGTTCATTTACTACTTAAATCTATGCTGAGCACTATTTATTATGAATTTATCTTTATTTTTTTCCTCTCCACTAAAGGTCTTAAGTCTGCACTGTACATATTTTGTGACTTTTATTTTTGATTTCTTTTTTTGTTGCTTGTACCGTGTGCATTTGCAGCAAGTTCTTTTCATCTGTATATATATTCTCTATATTCTTACATGCATTCTCTGTAGTATCAACTGTAAACTATATGCCTTCTACATAATATTCCTGTCCTCTTTCTATATCCATTTTGGCTTTAACATACTTAATTCAGATTTCATTAAATTGAATCCAAATTTTCTCCAAAATTTAATTTTTCTACTTTTTTTTTTTTTTTTTCATGTATTTTACATCCGAAACAGAGGCACAAAATGCCATCTTTACCTACATGATGGTTGACACTTGAAGAAGACAACAGGGTTGTAAATAGTGTGACAATATTTGTTTCTAGAGTATCTGTATATTATATATATATATCTTGATTGATTTCATTCCCTCACTCCTCCTTTATTTCATTTCTTTTTCAATTTCCCTTTCTCTCCATTGCTGTTATTATTAAATTCTTATATACATATATATATATATAGATTAATAGATTAGAGTATGAGTGGAGAAATGCTGACCACGTCGAATATAGTAAAAATAGAAGAAAATTTTTCCATTGTTACTACATCTGATGCTGTCAGCATTTCTCCACTCATATCCTAATTTACTTATCTATATTCCATTATGGTCGTTGGGTATTTCTGCTATTACTAGCAGTGCCCTTTGTCCATAAACCATCCCAGTATTTTAATATATCATTCCTTTTTAAATGATCATTCTTTTTAAGCTGTTACTATATGTAAAGTGTAAATATTATTAGTTTGCATATTTGCCATCCCCTAATTTGATTCCTTGCTAAAATTGCCCTCCATATCTGAATACAGGACAAAATTTTCAAGATTATACATGATGCTAGAACTAGGGGACATAAATTCAAGTTACGGGGGGAAATGTTTAGATTGGATTGCAGGAAGTTCTATTTTAGCCAGCGAGTTATAAATTACTGGAATAAGTTGCCTTCATGGGTGGTAGAGGCCGACAGTTTGGGGAAATTCAAAGGGCATCTGGATAGTACTTTCGGGTAAGGGAAGCACATAGGATGATAGGTTTAATTTCCTTTTTATTTATTTTTTATTTTATATTTTTTTATTTATTAATTATTATTATTTAGTTATTTATTTATTTATTTATTTTATTTTTTTTGTTGTTTTTATCATTGTTTTGTTCGGATTTTTTTTTTTTTTTTTTTGGCTGGTGCAGCATAAGCCATAGGCTTTCTTGCACCAAGCGGCCGTTACTAATACTAATACTAATACAGTGTTATTTACTTATTTATTTCTTTGTTTTTACGACCCCTTGCTAAAATTGCCTTCTCATATCTGAATACAGTGTTATTTACTTATTTATTTCTTTGTTTTTTATTATTTTTTATTTTTATTTTTTGTACAAAATTTTTGTGTATATTTTTGTATATTGCTTGCTTCCTTAGTCCCAGTTCATTTCTGTACTAGGTTTTTCAAATTCTTTCACCTGTTTAACCTCTACTTCACTTCCACTTTCGACTATCCCTTAAACTTCTCTTAGTTCGGGCACCTGTACTTTTCACTTCCACAGACACTTTATTTATTTTATAAACCACACATTATATCCTTTTGCTTCCTTTACTGCTGCACTGCACATTTTGGAGATTAGACATACAATAACTTTTGTTATTTTCCTTGTTTTGCTTATTTTGCTTTTTTAAAGTTTTATATTACTACTATATATATATATATATACCGCAATTAGATAAGTTAGTGTAAGTGCCCTCCATGGTTTGAAAATCGATGCAGCCTCAAGCCAACTGTACCCCTGGTATACATGAAACAACATATATAATACTAAGATAATTAATATAATAAGCCTTACGTGGGAAAGGTATTTTGCAAGGGACTTTGTCGAGGGCTAAACCCCTACAAAATATCCAACCCATGTTAGGCTGAGCTATCGGTTTCTGTTATCATCTGCCTGTATACCGTGACCCAAAAAGTCCATAATAATTTTCATACCTCACGAACTATTAGAGTAATTCGAGGGGGAGTGAGGTACTATTGCTTTATCTACACCGCTTTCCGTTCTCCTTTTGTTAGCTATTTAGCCTTTATTCAGCAAATATTCAGCAAATATTAATCAGTTCTCAGTTGTGCTTATATTGTTGCAGCAATCGGTCGAGCTAAATATCATCCAGCCTGGATTCAACCAAATTACGGTTTAGACATACTCCCTTAATGGTTGGCCAGCTTAATAGTTATTTATTGGCTTGCTTTGTACTTAATTTTAACTTAAAGTAATTATCCATTATTATGGACTTTTTGGGTCACGGTATACAGGCAGATGATAACAGAAACCGATAGCTCAGCCTAACATGGGTTGGATATTTTGTAGGGGTTTAGCCCTTGACAAAGTCCCTTGCAAAATACCTTTCCCACGTAAGGCTTATTATATTAATTATCTTAGTATTATATATGTTGTTTCATGTATACCAGGGATAAGAGGCTGCATCGATTTTCAAACCATGGAGGGCACTTACACTAACTTATCTAATTGCGGCATATGTAACGTCCGATGTAATGTTCTATCGCTCTATGGCATTAATCGGTTCGTTCTATATTTAACACTTAATATTTAAGTTTTAATTTTATAATTTAAACTGTAATATTTTGATTCTATATATATATATATATATATTACTGAAATTATGTATTAAAAAATTAATACAAATGTCGATAGTATGGCAAAACTGTAGAGCGAAAATTTAACATAAACCTAACAGTTAATCATAATAGGGAGGGAAGAGAAGGGATAACAAGGCAGAAACTGTATCCAGAAGACTCCAAATAATTTAGAATATAATTTAAATTCAATTCAAATAAATCCATTATTAAATTTAAAATATTGGACCAATTGTATAACAATTTAGAGGCACCCCCCTAGTAAGGTACCAGTTTCGAGAAACATGAAATATCACCAAAAGAGACTAATCAAACTACTAAAACAAAATAAAATAGAAATAAAAATAAACTGACCATTATGCCACATATCGACAGAGGATCACGAGGCAAATAATGGTCATGGAATCACTGCATTTCAGTCACTAGACAAATTGTTGCATAGGTGAACCGATCGAAGGACCTATCCACCCCTCCTTCTTCCGATCGAGCCACAAATGCAGAAGATTTGCATAGTGGTGGTCCTTATGCAATCAAAAATAAACAATAGAACAGACTAGCACTCCAGAGCAAAGCCACACCACCGACATACTGAAAGCTTAACTAGCTATAACCAGCTTATATAGATACAGAAAATAGAATATATATATTTTTTTTTACATTACCAGATAATCTACTTTAGATTTAGATTACCAAATAATCTACTCAAGAGTTAAAACCTTCTATATTGACTGATATGTTTACCAAGATGTAATGTGTGGAAAGTTGAGGTGGGATTTGTGTGGCAGTTCCTTTTTTGGGGGGCAGATGTAGAAGCAAAATGGGTTAGTGTACCAACTTGGAATTTGGTACAGTGATTTCTAAGAACATTCTAAAAAAAAATTTTTGAAATTTGTAAAATGATTGGAGCTTTTGTTTCAGATTTATAGCAGTGTTTCTGTAGGGTGGGGGAGAGGGAGCCGTGGAATTGGACCTAAAACTTTCCCATCGACAATACACATTCTGAAAATTTGGTGTCATTCCATCCTTTTATTCCCAAATAATGCCCAAAATATACTTTCTGTAGTCGAACCTCTTAGCAATCTTGGGACCTTACAAGAGCCGACCCTTGCCAGATATTGTAATTTCCCTGATTTAAGGTGGTTGTATGCCAGTTATAAAATAAAGCCTTAAAATATATTATATTCCTACTTTGCATTGCAATTTGTAATATCTCACAATCCATTATCTAGCACCACCCATTTGAGAGAAAGATAAAGTACAATAAATGGAAAAGCAAGAAAAAAAAAAATTGTGTCCTTTCCAAAACATGCCACACTATGTATGGTGCGTTTACTTTACAGAAGTCTCAATGTCAAGTCTTTGGCAGTAACCTTTTCCACAATATATAATTACCTATGCTTGATTTTTGAAAAGACACAGTTACTTAATTTTCTTTTAGGCAGTATATGGACAGTTAGAATGGATGAAAGCTGTTGTGGTGTTTTCATATGACAATCTAAAAGTGCAGAAACCTACAGTAAATGTATTCAGTGAATTGTTATCTTAGTTTAATATTTAATATATGAATAGTGAACTTAGAAATTGATGATCCAGCACTTTTTTTTTTTTTTTTATGAAACCCCCAAACACGAGAGGTATTAGAACCTATAGTACTTAGTACCGTGTTTGGGTTGGAGGTAGAGAAAACAAAAGAATATATTTGTTGACATTAGACTTGAATTTCTGTAGACTGTAATTTTCAGGAAAGACAATATGAAGGAAGGTTGTTCCAAAAAATGGCAGTGGAATGAATAAACAAGGAAGATGAAAAGTTGGTTCTGTAAGTTTGAAGTTGGACAGTAAATGGATGTTGGCTGGCGGCAGCATGTGTTCGGACTGTTTTGAAAGAGAGAGAGTGGGAATTATAGAAGCCAATTCAGAAGAACAGTGCCCATGGAAGTATCTGTAGAAAAGGCATGCAGCAGAAACAGTAAGTCTATGAGACAGAGAGTGGAGAGACTCTGTTAGAGAGGAGACATTAATTAACCTAACTGCCCTCTTCTGAATGGAATCTAGAAGCCTAAGAGAGGTTTTGGGGGGGCACCGTTCCAGATGTGGGAACAGTATTCAATGGTAGGGTGGATTTGCGATTTGTACAGAATGAACAGCTGTTTGGAAGAAAAGTAATGCCGAGAGCGAAAGGGAAAATCAAGTTTTTTAGATGCAGAGGAAGCAATATTTGTAATGTGCTTGTGCCAAGAGAGATTAGAAGTCAGGGTAATCCCCAGAAGAGATATAATTTTGCCTAGAAATCGGAGCTTTGCCAAAGATAAGCATAGGAGCAGAAGAATCCATTTTGCGAGATATAAGACAAGGCTGAGTTTTAGAAGGATTGAAATCAACTAAGTTGTCTTTGCCCCACTGGAGAATTACCTGGAGATCGGCATTTAAGGAATTGGTAGTAGATATTCGAGAAGTTGAAGCTGATTGAGCAGGGCAAGGTTTTTCAAAATGGAAAGTGGAATGCAATGTGCCATCATCGGCAAAACTATGGATAGGATTTGCAGTCAATGGAAGAAGGTCATTAATATACAAGAGGAAAAGAGTTAGGGAAAGAACTGAATATCGGGGGACACCGGCATTAGTGGAGAAGTTAGAAGACAGAGAGCCATCTACCTTCACTCTCAGTGAGAGATCAGAGAGAAAACTGGATAACCAATTACTAAAATAACCAATTACTTTTGACGGAAGACCACAGGAGGCATTGAATGGAGCGTGTTGGGAATGATGGGAGGTGTTTTACCAAGATCATTAAATGAGTTGGAAGAAAAATGGGATGCTAGCAGGTCCGTTTTATCCTTGGCTGAAGTGACAACAGAACCATCTGGTTTTGACAGAGGTGTGGAGCAGAGACGGGCAAAAGTTGTGGCCAATAGCTTTGGCAAGAGACCAGAATGCTTCGCTACCATTAGGGCAAGAAGCAAGTTTACTACTCTTAGCCTGTTCAAAATCTAGTTTGGACGGATTAATGACCGCTTTACAATTGTTCCGAGCTTTGGTGTAGGCAGAAAATGAAACTGAAGAATTGGAAACAAGCCAGTTACAATGTGCAACTTTTTTTTTCTTGAACAGGTTTAGCACATTTATTGTTAAACCAAGGTTTAGATAAAGGATGAGATTTTAAAGTGGGGTGTGGAATAAAGGATTCCAATCCTACAAGGATAATTTCACTGACACGATCTGAGCAAACGTTGACATCAGAAGTTTTGAAATGGTAATCCGACCAAGGAAAAGAAGAAAAGAAATCTCGCAGGTCATCCCATTTTGCATTCTTGTAATGCCAAACAATATGAGGTTGGGAATAGCCATGAGATAAAAGCTCCATTGGAGAAGCGACAATCACCAAGTTTTGATCTGAGGTACCTAAAGGACCACTCACTTCAACCATGTACTTAGAAGGGTTGTTTGTGAGAAAAAGATCAAGTGTGTTGGCTATATGGTTGGGATTGTCCGGTGTTCTTGTAGGTAAATGAACAATCTGTGCAAGGTCATTAGAAATTGCAAAAGCCTCGGGATCTCGACCAGCTGGGTCGGTGTGACTAAAAAACAGAAGCCAGCTGGAGTTGTGAACATTAAAATCACCAAGGAAAATTACCTTACTGTTAGGAAAGTTGGACTGGAGAAAGTCAAGTTGCAAATGAGAAAGTCAAAGAGCTCCACGTGATTAGTGGAGTTGGGAGAATGGTAGAGACAACAGATGAATTTGGCACAATGTGGTAGAGAGATTTTAAGCCAGAGAAAATCGAAAAGAGGAGATTCCAAATTACCAAGTCTCTTGCAGGGAATATCGGAACTGATATATGCACAAGTAACACCTTTGAGGCGAAAGGAATCATACAGCAAATAATTTGGGCAACTGAGAGGAGCAGTAGTTGAATCAACTGATAACTGAGATTCTGTCAGAAAAAGTACATGGGGTTTGGCAGACTGCAAGTGGAAATGGACATCGTTGAGATTAGAATTGAGACCACGTATATTTGTGAAATGAACTAGGAAGTGTTTGGGAGATTTAGATCTTTTCGCAGATAAGCTTACTCTATTAGTTTGACAATTCATGGTGTATTCAATAGTAAGGAAAAGTGGGGGGTACAAGCTGTATGAAGTAATGAAATTTTTGGATATGGTGTACACATAGTAAGAATATACCCAGATCCTTGACATAACGTGGCCTCGACAATGTCCTCCTCCCTGCATACACACTACGCGGACTCCCTCCAGTCACTATCTGGCAGAGTAGAGGTAGCAAGATTATACACTAGCTGATCCAGAAGCCTCCTAAAGAGTTAACAATAGGTTCGGTCCGGTGTACTAACTAGCGGGCACCCCCATAGCCAGGTGGGCAGGAGCAGCAGTGTGTAGCACACGCTTCTTGATTAAACAGGGGTTTGAGCGTGTGACCACCAAATACGGAGGATGCAGAAAGGAAAGGTCAGGGAATGACCACCTCATATCCCCGCAGCAATATGGCCTTAGTTGCTAATGCTCCTAAAAACAAATAACAAAACAAACAAACAAACTAACTAGCGGCCGGCCTGCGACCACCGTTTTAGAGCTGTACCCTCAAAATGTAAGGAAGATTAGATCTCGCCATGATGTTCATCATAACCTCAAAAGTCATCGATCGTACTGCATGATGGAAGAGATAGGGAAGGGTTGAGCGGAACTTAGCTCTGGAGAGACTAAACATTGGTTCCACCACTTCAAGCCACCAATAAGCAAAGTGGTGATATTGCTCTGGTTGATGAGAGTCATCTACCACCTAGTATTGCCTGGTAACACAGAGGGGTGGCATTCCTCCATGTGGTGTGGGTGCCACACCTCGACCCCTGCTTACGTTGGTTCATACCTGGGTGGTCACCCAGTGTGCTTCTGCATGGAGGTTATACCCAGAATTACTAACAGTCCTACCATCATGAAGGTGCAAGCAGAGGATTTGGCTGTTACAGACCGTCTGGACTTTGCTGAAATTGGGTCTACTTGACTTTGAATGTCACCCGAATATCAGTTCCATCAGCATTTTAGACTCCCAGGTAGCAAGTACAGCTTGTCTGGCATATCTGAGAAAATGTCTGTGACAACCTCAAGGACTTATTATCAGTGAGTCTCTAATTGTGTTCACGAATAGCAAATTGAATAATTCCGTGCATAACAATTTTCTTCATATCATTGGACCATGGTACTTCACCCTCCATAATTAACTCTGACATTCTGTTTTGGAGAGTGGTAAATTCAACAATTAAATTTGCTGGTTTTTGAGTGGTTTACTGGAGTCTTCCATTATCTAGCACCACTCATTTTCATAGCTGGAAAATTGGCGATGTTAGATAATAGATTGCTGGAAGTTTGACTATATATAGATTTCTGTGGAATGTGGAGGGAAAGGAGGGGACAATGGAACTGTGAAAACTTTTTCAGGAACAAAATAAAATAAAAGCTTATGCTGAAAATTTGGGGTTTCTCTGACTTCTTGAATAGTGCCCAGTCATCCAAAATTATATACATTTCTATATGGGGAGCTGTGGAGTTAAATTTGTCTTAAAACTTTTCCAGGAAATAACAGAATATACAAACGCACAGAGCCACCTTTTCCTCATTTTATCCCTTCTACTTCTGTTTGGCATGTTTGCATTATTAGGGTGCCTGCCCATCCACTGATGATGAAGCTTCGAAACAGTCGTCTGGGTGGTGGTGCCCACTGAGAATAAATAACAATAGTCTCCTCTACTAGAGGAGTGTTATTTATTTGAAGTAGTGTAATACCTGATATCTCATTGTGAAATCTCATTGATATCTCATTGATAAAATTAAACGCTGCCTTTACACTACATATGTAGTTAGATTTATGGGTAAACTATGGTGTATCTACACTGTTATTATATAGTTAATTTAAACCCATATCATATTTAATCTTGTGCATTTAATCTTCAAATACTGTATCATTCTGTACACCATTTGGCATCTCTCATATTGTGGAACAACTTCACAGCTGTGATGGCATTAGCATTAGCATTAGCAGGGGCATATGATGCAAGAAAGCAAGCTTATTCAGCATCAGCCAAAAAAAAAAAAAAAAAAAACCCACTCCCATTTCACCCCTCCGTTCGTTCGAAATACCTGTCCAGTTGAGCTTTAAATTTGTTTAGGCTATCAACTTCAACAACAAGTGATGGAAGTCGGTTCCACCAACCAACCACCCGCTGGCCAAAGGCAAATTTCCGCACATCTATCCGACATCCGTCCTTCCTCAATTTGAATTTATGCCCTCTGAGGTGATTATTCTGAGAAAGATGAAGAATCCCATTGGCATTGAGCATGCTCAAACCATTCAAAGCCTTATACACCTCTATCAGATCACCTCGCCGGTGCCTAGTCTCCAGACTCTGTAATTTACAAAACTTAAGCCTTTCTTCGTAAGAGCAACCCTTTGTTCCATTTACTAATCTTGTTGCCCTTCTCTGTACCCGTTCCAGCAGCTCTACATCCTTCTTGAAATGAGGCCTCCAGACCTGTATACAGTACTCAAGATGTGGCCTTACCATTGCCTTATACAAGGGAATAATCACCTCCTTATCCCTGCTAGAAAAATTCCTGTATATCATTGACAAGACACCATGAGCTACTCTTGCAGCTCGTCTGCACTGCTCAGAGAACTTCATATCTGCCTGCACAATTACCCCCAGGTCCTTTTCATTCTCCACCACTGTCAGTGTAGTACCGCAGAGTTGATACGTTGCTTTGGGGTTACTGTTTCCCATATGCAGCACTTTACATTTGTCGATGTTAAACCTCATTTGCCACCTCTCAGCCCATCTGTTCAACCTTTCCAGATCCTGTTGCAGCAGCATAGCGTCAGTATTGTCCTTAACGACCCTGCCAACCTTTGTATCATCTGCAAACTTGGACATTAAACTTGATATCCCATCATCAATATCATTCATAAACACCGAAAACAACAACGGACCCAACACTGAACCTTGAGGAACTCCACTAATAACATTAGTCCACATTGAGCAGTGTCCATTGATTACCACTCTCTGTCTTCTGCCACTCAACCATCCCCTTATCCATAGCAGCAATTTGCGTCCAATGCCACACTGCTCCAATTTGTGCAGCAGTCTTCCATGTGCAACAGTATCAAAAGCCTTTCTAAGATCCAAATAGATAATATCAAAGTTATTCCCTGCATCCAGCTCTTTTGTGACTACATCATAGTATCCAATCAAATTGGTCAGGCAAGACCTGCCCTTAACAAAACGTTAACAAAACAAAGCATGTTTGCATTATCAGGGTATCTGCCTCCCACTGATGATGTAGCCAACTAGCTTCGAAACGGTCGTCTGAGTGGTGGTGTCCACTGAGAATAAATAACAGTAGTCTCCTCTACTTGAGGAGCATTATTTATTCGAAGTAGTGCAATACCTGGTATCTCATTGTGAAGGCAGAGACAATATGAGATAAAATTAAACAATGTATTTACATTACATATGTAGTTAAATTTATGGGTAAACTATGGTGTATCTACACCGTTATTATATAGTTCATTTACTTTTATGCTCATTTATGTAATTTATTATTAAAATTACATATGGAATTAGTAGAATATGTAGTTAAAATGATAGTATTAGTTTAATTAAAAAGGTGTGTGTGAATGAGAGATATTTAAGAGATTTTTGTGACTATTTCTCTCCCTAAATGTCATGTGGTTCACCTTTTTTTTTAAAGTATGGTTTTATTTTACACAAAACTATATTAATATGTATGAATTTATTTTTAAGAGTCCATTATCACTCCTGCTATATGAATTCATGCTGCAAAATGTTGAAGATTGGATTTCTGTTATATTTGTAGTAAGTATTTTAAGTAATATTAGAGCATTTCAACTTTTTTAGTGTAATCAAGTCTGAAAATTATTTTATAAACCAGTTAACTGAAATTGAATTATGTACATTATAATTTCAGATATACCTCATTTGCAAGTTTGAGATCAGTATTTTGACATATACAGGGTGATTCACTACCAGTGCAACAAACTTGCAGGAGGTGTAGGGGGGGGGCACAAAGACGAATCGGAATCACATAGCATTGCAGGGTCTGAAATGCCTTCGTCATGCGGTAGAAGATGTTGAACGGGAGGTCGCGTGAACAGCGATCCCGCTGGAAGTCAGCTTTTGCGAACCGGTTCCCGAGGCAGTAGGATGGACGAGTGTTCAAATGTTGAACTGGCTGACATGAACCTCGCGTATGGAGCTGCGGACTGTAATGGGCGTGCCGCTCTGTGCTTGTACCAGGAACGTTTCCCGCACAGGCGTGCTCCTCATCATACGATTTTCGCACCTGTGCACAGAAGGTTACGTGAGACTGGTTGTTTCACAAGAAGTACCATGAATCGAGAGCGAACAACGAAGACGCCAGACAATGAGGAGAATGTCCTACGTCTTGCAGAAGGCAATCCGAGTACGAGTACTTGAGCGATAGGCCAACGATTGGGTATTTCCCAATCCACTGTATGGAGGATACTGTCAACAGACCAAATGAGTTCATACCATCTGCAACGCGTCTAATCATTGGAGCCTGCGGATTATCCACTCCGGAGGACTTTTGCTACTTGATTTCTTCAACAGAAACGGTTCGCAAATGCTGACTTCCAGCGGGATCGCTATTCACGCAACCTCCCGTTCAACGTCCTCTACCGCATGACAAAGGCATTTCGTACCCTGCAATGCTATGTGATTCCGATTCGTCTTTGTGCAAGTTTGTCGCGCTGGTAGTGAATCACCCTGTACAGAAATTGCAGTCTTAGGAATATTTTCAGAATTGTGCAATACATTTTGAGTTAATGTGAATCTGTAATTAATCAGCCACCAAGCCACTTATTAAAAGAATTTTTAGAACTTCACAAACATATTAACATTAGTAGAGGCACATTATGCAAGAAAGCAAGCTTATACAGCATCAGCCAAAAAAACCCTTCCCATTTTACTGATCCGTTCATTCCAAATGTTTGTCTAGTTCTGACTTGAATTTATTTAAGCTATCAACTTCCACAACAACAGCTGGAAGTTTGTTCCAGCAATCAACTACCTGCTAGCAAAAGTCAAACTTCCACACATCTATTATACTTTCTTCCGTTTGAATCTATGCCCCCTCAGGTTTGTAATCTGAGCAAGGGGATCATCAGCATTCAGCTTGTTCAACCCATTCAAGTCCCTATACACCTCAATCAGATCACCTCTCAGGTGCCTACTCTTCAGGCTCTGCAATTTGCAGAACTTAGGCCTTTCTTGGTAAGAGCACTCCTTTGTTCCCCTCACCAATCTTGTTGCCCTTTGTACTCGTTCTAGCAACTCTACATCCTTCCTAAAATGAGGCCTCCAGACCCGTACACAGTACTCTAGGTGTGGCCTGACCATTGCTTTGTACAACAGGATAATCACCTCCCTGTCCCTGCTAGCAAAATTCCTGTATATCATTGACAAGACTCCATGACCTGCCCTGGCAGCCCATCTGCACTGCATATTTGACTGCACAATTACCCCCAGGTCTTTTTCACTTTCCACTTTCTTGAGTGTAGTACCACACAGCTGGTACGTTTCTCTTTGGTTATTGCTACCCATATGCATTACTTTGTGTTTGTCAATGTTAAACTTCTTCAGTTGCCACTTCTCAGCCCATTTTCCCAACTTATCTAGATCCAGTTGGAGCAGCTGGCTTCTCCATTTTAACAGTGCATTAACCTAAAAACAGTAAAAGCAATTGGTAAATTTGAACAGAAGGTGAATTCTTGTAGCATAGTTATCATACACTATATATTGAACAATTGAATGGTGTAATAAAATTAATAGAAATACTGACTTGTCAGGATAAGTGCATACTGCAAGAACAGTAATGATGTACTTGCTTAACTTTTAGCCCAATAAACAAAACCAACAAAAGTTAATAAGTTTAAAAATTATATTTCAAACAGTAATGATATCTTTGTAGAGAATTTAATTATCTATCTCTATCTTAAAACTGAGATGTGATAGGAAATTTTTATGATTGACTTTAAATTCTATACATAAAACTTGACCAGAAACAACCGTTGATTTGCTGGAGGTAAAAATCATGTTGGGTAGTGATAATCATTCACTGGCCTTTTAATTTCTATTTCAGTGACACAGGTTAATGCAGCTCTGATGTTTTGGCAGTGCAAAATACTCAACAGAGTAGCAGTGGCATAACAGGAAACATCTGGATTTTCAAAGCCTTTTGTGTTCATGTCTTTGGAAGCAATTTTTGTTATAACTTACACTCCTCTATAAAATCATCAAAGGCACACATTGTTGTGTGCCTTTATCTGGCTCAGGTCAAAGTTTATTAAATGGATACCATCAATCATTTTCGCTCTTGAAAGATCTACTTAAGCTTGACTGCAGCTGAAAACCAAAGCACTATCAATTAAAGCATAAGCTATAATAATGGATGTTGCAAGAAAGCAAGCCTAACTGTAAGCCTTGTTCATGACATCAAATTTTGTTTTAACAGGTTCCAGGTCATATTCCAGCCTGCGTGAATTTAATCTTGATAAGGGTTTTAGCAGTGTTTGGTTTATCAGTGACCCATTTTATTTGTATGATGGTACCTATGGAGCCGTTCACTAATCTCAAAGTTACATCAGTGTTTCATCTCAACATTACTTTTATTCCAAATGTTACCCTTATTGTACCTTCCAGCTCAGCAGTGTTTTGGAACAGTCATCTTCATGTTTTTAAAAAACTGAATGACTCCACTTTTGGAGTATTGTGCACACTCAACTGTGTCTTCAGCAACTAATTCAATTTCTGGTGATGGGATGGCAGCAAACAAGTTGTATTTTCTAGTAAATTGTTCAAAAAAGAAGAAATTTCTTTTAACTGTCCTTCATTACTTCACAGTTTTAGTTTGATTTTCCTGCTTGACAAAAGATCACAGTCAGCATCCATCAGAATATCCAAACAAATCCTATTCAACATGTCAAAAAATGATGCATTAAGCTGTTTCGTATTAATGTTAAGTTCATAAGTTAATAGTTCCTTCCAGAGATTTGTGATGCAGAAGGACCCTGTGTACTTTTCAGCATTTGCTGGAGACAGTTTTTCAAATGATGGCTGTTAGGGAAGGTGGTAATTAAAGTAGATTGCCAAACAGTTAAATATGCTTCTTGCCAAACCAACCATCGTTGTCATTTTGTGGTACAAAAATCTCTGAAGGGCAAAGATTGAATGTACATGAGTGTCAAACTAGAAATCATGGACATCTCTTCAATGATAAAAAGAACATTTTTCAGTTTACTTCTTGAACACTTTGAGGGCGTGGTCTGACTGTTGCTTGTATTTGCATGTTTAACTGTTCAACTGGAAGTTGGAATGATTAGCATTAGTAAAGCCACGTGATGAAAGAAAGCAAGCTCATATAGCATCAGCCAAAAAAAACTCATTTCACCCATCCACACACTCTAAACATTTGTCTAGTTCTGCCTTGAATCTATTTAAGCTATCAACTTCAATGACAGATGAAAGTTTTTTCCAGCGATCAACCACCCGCTGGCGAAAGGAAAACTTTCGCACATATAGCCTACAACTGTCTTTCCTCAATTTGAATTTATGCCCTCTCAGGCGATTATATTGAGCAAAAGGAAGAATCTCATCAGCATTGGCATGCTCAGGCCATTCAAGGCTTTATACACCTCAATCAGATCACATCGCAGTTACCTAGTCTCCAGACACTGTAATTTGTAAAACTTAACTTTCTTCCATTCAGTAATCTGGTTGCCCTTCTCTGTACTTGTTCCAGCAGCTCTATATTCTTCTTAAAATGAGCACTCCAGGCCTGTATACAGTACTCAAGTTGTGGCCTGACCATTGCCTTATACAAGGGGATAATCACTTTATCCCTGCTAGAAAAATTCCTGTGTATCATTGACAAGACACCATGAGCTATGCTTGCACACCATCTGCACTGCTCAGAAAACTTCATATCTGCCTACACAATTACCCCCAGGTCCTTTTCATTCTCTACCACCCTCAGTGCAGTACCACACAGATGATACGTTACTCTGGGGTTACTGCTTCCCATATGCAGTACTTCACATTTGTCAATGTTAAACTTCAGTTGCCACCTCTCAGCCAATCTGCTCAACTTTTCTAGATCTGTTGCAGCAGCATACTGTCATTAGTGTCATTAGCAACGCTGCTGACCTTCGCATCGTCTGCAAACTTGGACATTAAGCCTGATATACCATCATCAGTATCATTAAAAAATGCAGAAAACAACAATGGACCCAACACTGAACCCTGGGGGACTCCACTAATAACATTAGTCCACGAAGAGCAGTGTCCATTGATTACCACTCTGTCTTCTCCCACTCAATCATCCCTTTATCCATAGCAGCAATTTGCCTCCAATGTCACACTGCTCCAATTTATGCAGTAGTCTTCCATGTGCAACAATATCAAAAGCCTTTCTAAGATCCAAATATATGATATCAAAATTACTCTTTGCATCCATTTCCTTTGTGACCACATCATAGTATCCAATCAAATTGGTCAGACAAGACTTCCCCTTAACAAACCCATGCTATGTCCGAGCTATAACTGAAGTAAGTCTTGTCTAGATGATCCTGCAGTGCTTCTTTAACTAGTGTTTCCATTAATTTCCCTGGAACAGAAATTAAACTAATAGTCTGTATTTACTTGTGTCACCCTTTGATCCTCCTTTGTGAACTGGGGTCACATATACACATCTCCAGTTCATGGGTGCCTCCCTTCAGTCCAAGGAAGCTCTCATAATTATGGCTAAGGGTTTGCTTACTTCCTTTGCTGCCTCCTTTAATATAACTGGATAGATCCCATCCACCCGAGATGCTTTTCTTATGTTTATCTTCAACAATTTCTCCTCCACTTTGCTCTCAGATATTACAAAATCGTCTAGCTCACTGCCAGAGTTTAATTCATCTCTGGCATTCCTCTCCATGAATAACTCCTCATGTGTGAATAGATGCAAAATATTCACTTAGTTTGTTAGCTACCTGAGCAGGATCATCAACAGTTGAACCATCGATTCAAGTGGATCAGTCTCATCCCCTTCCTTCTACAGTTTTACATAAGTAAAGAACTCTTTGCTATTTTTCTTTGCACCCTTTGTCAAAGATTTCTCTTATCTGCCTTTGCCTGCCTAACCTCCTTTGTAACTTGGTTACAAACCAGCTTATATCTATCATAGGCTTCCGTGTCACCTGATAATTTATATGTATCCCATGCATTTTTATTCTCTGCCATATGTCTCCTTAGTTCATCTGACATCCATTTAGGCCTAAACCTTGAACAGTATTTCTTAATTGGTATGGAAAGCCTAGTAGCTTCCAAGATTAATTCTTTGAATGCTTCCCACTTTGAATTTGATGTTGGTAACATCATCAGTTGATTGCACTGTATAGAATTTAAATACTGTCTCTGACGTTCGTAGTCATCTTTACGAAAGCAAAAATCTTTCCTTTTATGATGGTAGTTACCTCTTTGAGTAAATCCCACTTCAGCATGCTGTGATCACTGCCACCTAGTAGTTCCTTTATCTGCAGATTCTTAATGCATGAAGAATCACTACTGATTATCAGATCAAGAGTATTAATCCCTCTAGTTGCCACCCAAACATGCTGCTATAGAAAACCATCATCCAGTAAATCCACAAAATCCTTGCTAGTGTGTGAGTGACCAACCCACAAATTCCAGTCAATATCTGGGAAATTAATATCCCCCATTATATGACACTCTGATTTACTCGTCCACTCTATTTCTCTGTAAAAAAAAAAAAAAAAAAAAGTAAAGTGCAGCCATTATCAACCCACTGCAGGATGGAAGCCTCCTCAACAATTCATGCTGAGGAAAATGGACCATAATCTGCCACACTGGTCCAGTGCGGGTTGGCAGATCGACCGTATTCAGCAGTCAGGGGCTTGAACCCCGGTCTACTCAAAGAGCGTGTGCTACTGCACTCCCGCTCCTGCCCACTCGGCTACGGAGGCGTACAATTGTTTATTATACTCATCAGAATCATTAGGCCTATAACACACTCCTACTCTCAATTTTGCTTTCTCAGTGTTTATTTCACACCAAACTGACTTGACACTGCACTGTCCAGCCATGTCAACTGGCTATACTTCCTTGGATTTTATGTGTTTCTTAACTAATAGCATAACCCCCTCTTCCCTTCCTATCTTCTCTATCCTTTCTGTACACATTGTACTCCCCAAATTCCATTTCTGCATTCCTTATATCTGTGTGACACCACATCTCTGATATCCCAACAATATCTGCCTTTGATGTTTTGACCAACACCTCAAATTCATCAGATTTATTTACCAAACTCCTAGCATTGTTGTACCTACTCTCAATATCATTAGTGCCAACATGTACACTCAAGTATACATGCACCTGTTCCTATTCTTAGCTATCCTAAAGTTCCTGACCATGTATTAGCAATTGTTTCCTGATACATGGTCAGGTGTAGTCCCTGACCATGTATACCTGATCATGTATCAATATTTATTTCTGCTGACATCAGATCAAGCATTTTTGCATTACCTATATTAGACCATTTACTAAAAATGTTTCTCCCCATATTTGATGACAGCTATACCATTTTCATTTTATTTGCATTTTATTAGTATTTTGATGTAATAATTTTACTTTACAGTTCCCCCACTTTATATTGGCCTGGCAATTCAGACCATGTATCAGGCCTGATACATGGTCAGGAGTAGTCCCCTGATGAATTTCCTGGCTATGTATCATATTTTCATCTACTATATTCAGATCCTGCATATTTGTCATTCCCTGATTCGACCTCTTGCTAAAATTGCCCTCCCATATCTGAATATAGTGTTATTTATTTATTTATTTATTTACTTGTGTATATATATATATATATTTTTTTTTTTGCCCTCAGTCCCATTTCATTTTTACACTAGGTTTTTCAAATTATTTCACCTGTTTAACCACTACTTCACTTCCACTTTCTACTATCCCTTAAACTTCTCTTAGTTCTGGTACCTTGTGTACTTTTCATTTCCATTTTCACAGACACTTTATTTATTCTACAAACCACACACTATTTATATCCTTTTGCTTCCTCTACTGCTGCACTGCATGTTTTGGAGCATTAGACATACTATAACTTTTATTTTCCTTTTTCTGCTTATTTTGCTTCTTAACTGTTATATATATATATATATATATAGAATAGAAATAATAGGTACAGGAGTGGTAATAAGAGAAATATATGATGGAATATAGACCTGGGTTTCTACTATGTAGAGTAGAAGGCACCCAATGACTACAAATAAATAATGCTAGTAGGATATGCTTTTAGTGTGAAGAGAACAGCAGGTAGTGTAATCAGTCAACGGGTTAGATAACATAGAAAGGCAGTCATAAAATAACACAATTCGAACCTTCAATAAAAAGTCAAAACTATTATATTATAAGTACTTAGTACTGTACTTCAAATGATTTCAATGTCCTTAACGAGGGCCAGCCATCAAAGCCAATCAAAATGCAGCAAGAAGTAATGCCTCTGTTTCTAACATGAAATATATGTAGCACGTGGTAAAAAGATACCAGGCTTTTAGTTTATTGTTGATGTTCTGAAGTCATGTTATTAGTAATGCTAATGTATATGTCATGGCTGACCCGACAGAGGCAGAGAAATGATAGACAATAAGGAATATAGGTAGTTGAGTAATACTAAAAATCATTGAAAGTTGAAATCACGAGATGGAGCAGACGGTCAGGAATTGTACTTACTGATTACACAAGCCGGAGAAGTGGGGTTGGTCATCCGGTGTGCTGCAGTGAGGGAAAGAATGCTACGTGCATGTTCCAATGACTATATGGTATGAGTGTAGAAGTGACTTCAGGCATCAGAAAGCAGTAAGACGTACGGGGTTGATGGGGGGGAGTTAAACACAATGAGGCCACGTGTCCCATGATAGGGGAGAAGGCATGACATACAAGATAGCATGAAAAAGACGCTGAATTTTGTATGAGGTGAAGTCAGTATGTATAGCAGTAAAATAGCATCTTGATATTGCTTTCGAAACCTAATCGCACACAAGAAATAAAAGATAGGGATTCAGAACAGTTAAAAAGTAGTGTGAAGATGAGAGGGATTAGTAGTGCTCCGGTAATCCGGGGTCGCTAGCCCGTTTCTGAAGTAGGACCCTGAATGTAATTTCTGGGACTGTGTCTCACGTGTCGAAGTCAGTAATGTTAATAATGGTGGAGGTAGACCATTATATTACCATTTAGGTTTTATTACCGATCATGGTGAAAATATAATAATCACATAAAAAAATATATATATATATATATTAAGGAGTATTGCCTATACATTATTTACACAGCCTGGATGTAGAGGATGTCATTATGCTAGTATATTTGTAATATCTAGGGGGTTGGTTAATTATATTCTTATATTTTAACATTTGGAATGCTTTGTTGAAGTGGTAGTGTAGGTAGGCTGTCAGAAATTGATTGTCCAACAGCTTGTTATATAAAGTTATTATATTATGCTTTATCAGTCTGTTACTGTTACATATGTTAACTATTCTGATGCATTGTGAAAGAATAATGTTTGCATGAACTTTTTTCGAGATATTAGAGTGCCAGTGCATATAGCTGGCAACATTGAAATTGAAGGAGTCTCTTTTATTGTAGATGTTGACGGATGTTTGTGAGCCATTGATATTAATATTCAGATCTAGGGAACTTGCTGTATGGTAGTTGTCATTGGTTTTTTCTAGAGTCAGTTCTGGAGGGTAAATGTTGGCAAACTGTTGTATGAAGTTGGTATAATTAATTACCAGTAGGTCGTCAATGTATCTGAACATTGATAGCTCAGTTGGTAAAGCAGTTTTGGCATAGTATAAATAAAGGTTGGCCAGGACACAGCTGGCTGGACTACCCATTGGTGTACCTTTGGTCTGTAGGTAGATGGTTCTTCCATCAGTAATATAGTTGTTTGCAATGCAGAGGTTGGTTAAGCTGTTCCAAAATGTTGGTTTGCAGTTTATCAGGTGACTGTAGTTATTGTACAGTTTGTCGAGGACTATTTTTAAGTTTGGTAGGTCTATGCTGGTGAAGAGGCTGTAAAAATCATACATTGATATACTGGTGATGTTGTTGGCTTTTAATGCTTCTATTACAGGCTGGTTGTTATAAATAAATCTGCTATTTGGTAATGTGTTTAGAATGGGTTTCAGAAGTAGTTCTAAAATCTTGCCTGGTTTGTGTGCGTAGTTATGTTTACATGAGGTGATGAACCTAAATCCTGTAGGATTTTTGTGGAATTTGGATATAAAATAGATGTATGGCAGGTTATGATTGTTAAAGTTAATTTTTAATTTCTTACTGAATGCAATAAGCTTCTTTGTGATGATACTATTGTTGTTGGTTTGTATGTGTTACTTGAGTTCAGTTCTGTATTTAACGTATGGTAATAAAAATGTTTGCAGATAAATGCAAAAGTGTTAGGGGCTTTATCTACAGTAGTTATTATAAAGTGCTTATGCAGTTCAATTAGGTGCTTTTTGATAGTGGAGAAATTGTATTTTTTACCAGAGGCAAGTGTGGCATCATGTGTAGCTAGGGTTTGATAATTATTGAGTAGGTCAGTGAGGACTGAGTTTATCCCTATATGGAAGGCTTCCATGGGTGTATTATATTTGTACGATAACATAAAGCAAAAGTTGAGTAAATTGTGATACAGTTGTTTTTTGACCTTAATTTGGTTGATATGATGGTGCAGCCTGAATTTGAAGCCATGAGCCATGATATTTTTTAATTCTTCATATGGTATAATGTCTAGATTACCAATGATGATGTGTCCAAAATGAGTATTGACATAGGGTTTAAGATGTGGTTGGTTGCATATGCAACTGTTGGAATCTGGTATAAATATATCTAGATTGGTGGCCAAGGTTTTGTAGTTTCATGCTATCAGTCTGAAAGGTGTTGAGTAGCTGAATCTAGATATTATTTGTAGGTTGTGGCAGTTGG
Source organism: Mastigoproctus giganteus (assembly GCF_048544385.1). Classification (NCBI taxonomy): domain Eukaryota; kingdom Metazoa; phylum Arthropoda; class Arachnida; order Uropygi; family Thelyphonidae; genus Mastigoproctus; species Mastigoproctus giganteus. The sequence continues at coordinate 204,581,627 of NC_143576.1, forward strand.
TAGGGAGTAGATCACAGTGCATGTTGATGCACCTATTGATGTTAATTTTGTGCAGGTTGGTAATATACCTTAATATTAAGGTGGTATGCTCTTTATTACTATCAATATTAGACTAGTTTTTAGTCTAAATTTACAGATATCTGTGATTAGGTGGATTAAGTGCATAGATTTAATATCTGTATTATGGATGAATCTGTAAAGTGCTTTTAGAAAAAAGAAACTTTTAGAAACTTGTGCCCACTGACTGGTTATAATACGAGTGTGTATGTATGTATGTATGTATGTATATATATATATATACACACACACACACACACACACACACACACACACACACACACACACACACACACACACACACACACACACACACACACACACACACACACACACAGGGTGTCTCAAAAATATTGGTACAAACATTTAGGGAAGGTAGGTAACAGCTAAAGGAATGTGAATCGTATAGGAACCCATAGGAAACGTTACCGTAAGTCAGTAGATGGCGTGGTAGTCGCCGCACGAAGAGCATGCATCGATATATGAACTGTGAGCTGGCAGACATGCACCTAGTGTATGGATTAGCAGAGGGCAATGGATGAGTCGCTCAACGAATTTATGGAGAACGCTTCCCAGATAGACGTACTGGACCACCATTTGTGCATGTGCATCAAAATTTGTGCGATTATGGGTTATTTAGAGGCAACAGGAGTAGTGCGAGCAGACCATGTTCGACACGAATTCTCGCCATGGAAGAAAGTGTATTGAATGCCGTTCAGAATAATCCTACTACCAGTACATGTGCTGTTGCCAGAGTTGCAGTGTACAGCATGTCTGGCACGTCGATTCCTTCCACCCCTTTCATCTCCAAAGGGTTCAGTTTACTACTCCCTCAAGATCATCCTGCACGTGTGGCTTTTGCGCAGTGGTTTCTCCAAGAAAGTGTTCAAGACTTGAATTTTCCAGCCTATGTTTTGTTCACGGATGAGGCTTATTTCACTCTGGAAGGCTTATTCAATCAGCACAATTCTCATGTGTGGGCTCACGACAACCCACATGGCGTGTGCCCCAATGCGGCACAACATCGCTTCGCAGTAAATGTGTGGGCAGGTATGGTCGGTGACTGCTTAGTCAGCCCATACCTGTTACCATCCCGCATGAACTCCGCTAAATATTGGATCTTTCTTGAACAAGTTCTACTAGGGTTACTTGACGATGTTCCACAAATGTGAGACGCAACATTTGGTTTCAACATGACGGGGTGCCTGCCCATTATGGAAGGTGTGTTCGTGACCATTTGAACAGGCGTTTTGGGCGTCGATGGATTGGTTGTGGTGGACCCGTTGCCTGGCCCCCATGCTCACCTGATTTATCGAGCCTTGATTTCTTTCTGTTGGGGGCCCTCAAATCTATCGTGTATGAATCGCCCGTGGAGATGGAAATGGATCTCGTGGCGAGACTTGTCTGCACTGCTACTGTCAAAGAAACTCCAGGTGTGTTCGACTGTGTCAGCCAATCCATGCTGCGTTGGTGTCACGCATGCATCACATCTCAAGGTGGAACCTTCGAGCATCTGTTGTAACATCATAAAATGCATCTCGTACTCCATTGTTAATATTATGTCAAATAAATGTTTACCATTAATTACTGTCTTGTGTCATTCTGCTTCTTGTGCCGCTGCTACTACTTTCTCGTGACGTTCCGGTTATAGGTTCCTATGCGATTCACATTCCTTTAGATGTTACCTACCTCCCCTAAACATTTGTACCAATATTTTTGAGACACCCTGTGTGTGTGTATATATATATATATATATATATATATATTTTTTTTTTTTTTTATGTGATTATATGTAATTATATTTTTACCATGATTGGTAATAAAACCTAAATGGTAATATAATGGTCTACCTCCACCATTATTAACATCACTGACTTAAACACATGAGACACAGTCCCAGAAATTATGTTCAGGGTCCTACTTCAGGAACGGGCTAGCGACCCCGGACTACCCAAGCACTACTAATCCCTCTCATCTTCACACTACTTTTTACTGTTCTGAATCCCTATCTTTTATTTCTTGTGCACGATTAGGTTTCGAAAGCAATATCAAGATACTGTTTTACTGCTATACATACTGACTTTGCCTCATACAAAATTCAGCGTCTTTTTCACGCTATCTTTTACATTATGCCTTCTCCCCTATCCTGGGATATGTGGCCTCATTGTGTTTAATCACACCGTCAACCCCGTATGTCTTACTGCTTTCCGATGCCTGAGGTCACTTCTACACACATACCTTATAGTCATTGAAACATGCACGTAGCATTCTTTCCCTCAATGCAGCACACCGGATGACTGTCCCCTATTCTCTGGCTTGCATAATCAGTAAGTACAATTCCTGACTGTCTGCTCCATCTCGTGATTTCAACTTTCATTGATTTTTAGTATTATTCTACTACCTATATTCCTTATTATCTATCATTTCTCTGGCTCTGTCGGGTCAGCCATGATATATACGTTAGCATTACTATTAACATGACTTCAGAACATCAACAATAAACTAAAAGCCTGGCATTTTTTTACCATGTGCTACATATATTTCATGTTAAAAACAGAGGCATTACTTTTTGCTGCATTTTGATTGGTTTCGACAGCTGGCCCTCGTTAACGACGTTGAAATCGTCTAAGTACAGAACTAAGTACTTATAATATAATATTTTTGACTTTTTATTGCAGGTTCGAATTGTGTTATTTCATGACTGCCTTTCTTTGTTATCTAACCCGTTGGTTGATTACACTACCTGCTGTTCTCTTCACATTACAAGCATATCCTACTAGCATTATATATATATATTTCAGTATCGAGTATTATCTCTGAGTTACATTATATAACTTTCGTATTTCCTAACAAGTTATATGTATTAATTTATAATGTTACATTTGTAAAATCTAGATCGTTATATGTATTTAGTTAAAAAGTACAATTTAATTGACAATGAAATTTAATAAGATTAATAAATTTTACTGATTAATTGATAATACTATACTAAGCTAATAGATTTCTAATACAGTCCTACATGTTTCTCTATCTAATTTTACGTTAAACCTTACACTTTCTAGTTCGGGATATATGTGGTATCGTATAACAGTGGCGGCAAGTTACAAACGGTAAATCTGAGGACACTAAGAATTAATTAACTTTCGAAATTGCTATCTAAATTCAAAATAAACCAAAGAGCTTCACTAGGTCTACAAGTTACTTATAGAAAATAATTTAATATAACAATTAAGTCAGTAAAATGGCTAAATATAATTAAAAACTTAGCATTCGCCACTGCAACACGTGGATTGGAATACCCTAACCGAGCAGCCTGTGAATGGTAAGATCATTGACATTAAGGGTAGCTATACGAGTTGCTGCACTCACAGCAATTTGCTTCTATACATTCTGCTTGACGCAAGTCCTTATCAAGTAACTCTTCCCCAACAAAATTATGCTTAATACTATCGTTATTCGATGCCCTAACCACAAACACATAGACATTAGCATTAGTTGAGGCATATGATGCAAGAAAGCAAGCTTACACAGCATCAGCCAAAAAAAAAAAAAAAAAAAAAAACTTTTCTATTTCATCCATCTGATCACTTCAAATGTTTGTCTAGTTCAGCCTCAAATTTATTTAAGCTATCAAATTCCACAACAACAGATGAAAGTCTGTTCCGGCAATCAACTGCCCGTTGGCTAAAGGCAAACTTCCACACATCTATTCTAGAATTGTCTTTCCTCAATTTGAATCTATGCCCCCTCAGGTTCTTAGTCTGAGTAAGCGGAAGTATCCCATCAGCATTGAGCCTGCTCAAACCATTCAGGGCCTTATACAACTCAATCAGATCACCTCGCAGGTGCCTAGTCTCCAGATGCTGCCACTTGCAGAACTTAGCCTTTCTTCATAAGCGTACCCCTTCGTTCCTCTCACCAATCTTGTTGCCCTTCTCTGTACTCGTTCTAACAACTCTACATTTTTCCTAAAATGAGGCCTCCAGACCTGTATACAGTACTCGATGTGTGGCCTGACCATTGCCTTATACAAAGGGATAACCACCTCCTTGTCTCTGCTAGCAAAATTCCTATATATCATTGACAAAACTCCATGACCTGCTCTGGCAGCCCGTCTACGCTGCTCAGAGAACTTCATATCTGACTGCACAATTACCCCCAAGTCTTTTACATTCTCCACCTCCCTGAGTGTAGTACCACACAGTTGGTATGTTTCTCTTGGGTTACTGCTACCCCTATGCAGTAATTTGCATTTGTCAATGTTAAACTTCAGTTGCCACTTCTCTGCCCATCTAACTTTTCTAGATCCTGTTGCAGTAGTATACTGTCTTTACTATCATTAACAACTCTGCCAGCATTTGTAGCATGTGCAAACTTGGACATTAAGCCTGATATACCTTCATCGATATCATTGATAAATACACAAAAGAACAATGGATCCAGCATCGAACCCTGGGGAACTCTGCTAATAACATTAGTCCACATAGAGCAGTGTCCATTTATTACCACTCTCTGTTGTCTCCCACTCAACCATCCCTTTATCCATTTCAGTAACTTGCCCTTAATGCCATACCGTTCCTACTTGTACAGCAGTCTTCCATGTGCAACAGTATCAAAATCTTTTTTGGAATCCAAGTATATGATATCAAAATTATTTTTAGCATCCAGTTCCTTTGTGTCCATATCATAGTATCCAATCAAATTGGTCAGACAAGACTTCCCCTTCAACAAACCCATGCTGTATGAACTATTGCTGCTGTCTTGTCTAGGTGATCCTGTATCGCCTCTTTAACCAGTGACTTCATTATTTTCCACGGAACAGAAATTAAACTAACGGGTTCAAATTATTTGTGTCACCCTTTGAACCCCCTTTGTGAATTGGGGATACATTTTCACATCTACAGTCCATGGGAACCTTCCCTGACTCTAAGGATGCTCTCATGTTTATGGCTAAAGGTTTGCTTACTACCCTCGCTCCCTCCTTCATTAACTGGATAGATTCCATCTGCTTCAGGTGCCTTTTTTATGTTTAACTTCAACAATTTCTACTCCACTTTGCTCTTAGTTATCAGATCATTCTGATCTGAGTTCAGTTTGTCAATGAGGGAGTCTGCATCAGGAACAGTGGCATCTCCAAGACAATTAGCATTCTGTAAGTCCTCCATTGCATTGATGGCTTTGAAAGGTTTAAAATCAAAGGGGTTGTCAGGATCTTCATTCTCCCATTCATCATCATGTTCTGTAATCTTGGCTTCCACCAACTCATTGTTATAATGCATTGTTATGTATTATAACAATTTCTTTCTCATTGTTAATGCAATGAGCTTTCTCATTGTTATAATGCATCCTGCAGCTGATATTTACTCACATTAAAAGCTTCAATGTATGTAGCATGATTTCCTAACAGTTCATCTAAATCTCTGCAATGCTTGAATAGCAATATAATGGAGAAAAAAAAATTTCGGTCATTTGGTTCAGGTCATACTTAGTACACTTGTTTCTGAAGCTGTTTTTTTTTTTTTTTTTTATTAATTTGTTTATGATGTCAAACCATTGAGCAAAGTTATTATTATTAGTGACATATGATTTAAGGAATCCAAAAAAAAAAAAAAAAAACTCCCATGTCACTTGTCCACCCCTCCAATAATTTGTCTAGTTCTTCCTTGAATTTATTCAAACTGCCCACCTCCACAACAATAGATTCAAGTTTGTTCCAACAATCAACCATCCACTGGCTGAAGGCAGACTTCCTCATTCTGTCCTGCAAACATCTTTCCTCAGTTTGAATTTATGACTCCTCGTGTGTAGTCTGAGCAAGAGGAAGAATATCATCAACAATGAGTTTGCTCAATCCATTTAAAGCCTTAAAATCTTTGATCAGATCACCTCACAGGTGTCTAGTCTAATGAGGTCTCCAGACCTGTATGCAGTGCTCGAGATGTGGTCCAGCCATAGCCTTATACAATGGAATGATCACTTCCTTGTCCCTGCTAACAAAGTTCCTGTATATCAAGATAAAACTCGATAAACTGGCCTGGCAGGCTATCTGCATTCCTCAGAGAACTTCATGTCTCACTGCACAATTACCCCTGGCCTTTTTCATTTTCCATTGTCCTGAGTGTAGTACACCACCTGCCAGCCTTAGTATCATCTGCAAACTTAGATATTAAGCCTGATATACTTTTATCATTAATAAATACAGAAAACAGCAGTGGGCCCAGCACTGAACCGTGGTGGACTCCACTAATAACATTGGTCCATGACGAGCAGTATCCATTTATAACCATGAATAAAATATCAGCTGATATTTTATTCTATCTTCTCCCACTCAACCATCCTTTTATCCAGAGCAGTAACTTGCCCTTAATGCCAAACTGCTCCAATTTGTACAGCAGGCTTTTATATGCTACAGTATCAAAGGCTTTTCTGAAATCTATATGATATCAAAATTATATTTTTTATTTTATTATGTTATAATATCCAATCGGATTGATCAGATAAATTGCCTTTTAACAAATCTGTTCGTGGCTGCTATATAAATGCATTACTTATTTAACTAGAGACTCCATTATTTTCCCTGGAACAGAAGTTAAGCTAACAGGTCTGTAATTACTCATGTCACCCTTTGATCCCCCTTTGTGAACTGGGGATACGTTTGAACATCTCTAGTCCATAGGGACCTCTCCTGAATCCAAAGATACTCTCATAATTATAGCTAAGGGTTTTCTTAACTCCTTTGCTGCCTCCCTTAATATAATTGAATAGATGCCATCCACACCAGCTTTTTTTTTTTTTTTTGTGTTGAGCTTCAACAATTCCTGTTTCACTTTCCTCTCAGTTATCACAAAATCCTTTAGCTTCCTGTTAGATTCTGATGAACTTCTGGAATTCCCCTCAATAAAGAACTCCGAATGTGTGGATGCAAAATACTTATTCAGTTTTTCAGCAACCTGGGCAGGATCATCAACAGTTAAATCATAGATAAAGCTTGATAAGCTGGCCTGGCAGGCTATCTGTATTGCTCAGAGAACTTCATATCTCACTGCACAATTACCCCAGGCCTTTTTCATTTTCCACTGTCATGAGTGTAGTACATCATCATCAAATAGACCAATGTGATTCAACTCCTTTCTTCTACTGTTAATATAAGTAAAGAATTTTTTGCTGCATTTCTTGGCCGACCGGGCTAGCCGAGTGGGTAAAGTACCTGCCCGGCAACCCAAAGGTCGCGGGTTCGATTCCCGCCTCGGGCTTGGATCAAAGTACTGCAAAAACCTTGGGAGGTGCAATATGGCCACAGAAGCCGATGCGCCAACAACTACCAAATCAATCAAATCAATCAAAAGCTGCATTTCTTGGTATCCTTTTCCAGAGACCTCTCATAATCTGCCTTAGCTTGCCTAACCTCCTTTGTGACTTGTTTACAGACTAATTTATATCTACTGGCTTGTGTTGCTCGATAATTTATATGCATTTTTCATCTCAGCCACATGTCTTATCAGTTCATCCTGACCCATTTAGGTCTAAGCCTTGAGCGGTATTTCTTAGTTAGTAGCTTCTACGATTACTTCCCATTTAGCATTTGCTGCTGGCAACATCATCAGTTGTTCCACTGTATAGAGTTTTTAAAAACTTTCTGGGACAACTGTAGCCATTGTTACAGAAATAAAAGCACTTCCCTTTACCCTTGACAATAGTTATGTGTTTAATTAAGTCCCACGTCAGAATTCTGCGATCACTGCCATCCAGCGGGTTATAGAGTTGCATGCTTTCTAATTCAGCTGGCTTATTCAGGTGGTTCTAAGTATTATAGGTTCTAATACCTCTCGTGTTTGGAGTTTTCATTAAAAAAAAAAAAGGACCAAGCAGATTACCATCTTAGCCAGTGGAAGAAATTAGCAAAATGGAGGTGGCAAATGTAATAAACTGTGGAACTTCTGTAAACTATATATTTCACCAGCTGGTTTTTTCAGTATTGTTTTAGTAACATTGATAATTCATGACTACATGGTCAAAAAAAATTTAAGGATTTGATACTTTGGAAAATCTTTAGATATCTATCAGGAGAACATGAAACACCGACAAAAATCTGTGTAAATTTTTATAGAGGTCAAATGTGTCATACTATGGGTATCCCTGAAAATGAAGTAGAGAAAGGCTAAATTAAAAATAAGTGACCAACAAACATTTAAGTACATTTTTATTACAAGTAAATTTGTAATTTAAAAGCTGAATGAGTAAATTTGTTAAGTTTGCCTTTCCTCTATAAAATGTTGAGGTATGTTCTTTTAATTTTCAGTTTTACTTATGTATGATTTGTTATATGATTATTCTGATACTATATTTTTAATTTATAAATTGTGGTCTGCTTCATAGACTTTGAAAAGGTTTTCGGTTAGGTACAACATGTAAAGTTCATAAAAGCTAGATCTTGATGGACAGGACATCAGACTCATAAAAGAAATTTATTGGAATCAAACAGCTATTGTAAGTGTCAAAGAAGGTGAAACTGACGAGATCAATATAAAAAGACGAGTAAGGCAGACTGCATTCTCTTGCCAATGTTATTTAACATTTATTCTGAAGTTATTTTCCAAAATGCATTGTGGGAAAGGAAAGAAAGAATTAAAATAAATGGTTAGCTGATAAATAACATGATATGCGGAAGATACTGCTATATTTGCAGAAAATATAGAAGACCTTCAATTGCTTTTGGGCTGTATTAACAACAAATGTAATGATATGGATTTAAGAATCAATGTCAACAAGACCAAATACATGAATGTGAGTAAATCACCAGTAAGCCAAGTCCAGCTATTATTGAATGGAACTCCAATAGATAGTGACTCATTTTATAAATACCTTGGTAGTTGACTAAATGCTGATCTAGATCCGGAAGCAGAAATAAAAGCAAGAATAAAAGTGAGAAATGCCTTTACAAAATACAGAACAATGCTGTGTCACAAAGCCCTAGCTCTGTCAATAAAACTGAAATTCGTTAGCTGCTATGTGTGATCTGTACTATATTATATGGAGTTGAAACTTGGATGTTGAAAACATCAAGCATGAACAAAATAGAAGCCTTCAAAATGTGGATCTGCAGGTGTATGCTAAAAATGTCTTGGTTAGACAGAATCACCAACATTAAAGTCTTGAAAAGAGCTGGAAGCAAACGTGAATTGTTGAGCTTAGTGGAAGAGAAGGAAAATTGCCTAGCTGGGACACATCCTTAGAAATGAGAAATATAAATTGCTTCAAGTAATAATAGAGAGGAGTGGGGAGGAAGTAACTTTCTTGGCTGAAAAACATCTGTAACTGGATGAAATTAATGTTGAAATTTCATTATACTTAGGAATTTGAATTTAGAAATTTTTAGAAGAATTAAAATTTTCTTGTTTAATTTGTTTTTGTTTTTTTGTGTTTGCATGTGTGGTCAGATTATTCTCTAGTTTCTAAAAATATACAGGCAACATTTGAGAACTACATTATGAATGAATATTTCATCTAGTCTAGGGGTTGGCAACCTTTTTTGAGTGAAGAGCCATTTTTGATTTAATTAAAAAAAAAAAAAAGAATCCGAAGAGCCTCAGCTCAAGCTAGGGGAGGGGAGTTTAAGAAATGTAATAAGCTTCAATAGAGTGGGAAAGTGTTTTATTAAAAATATATTTTTAAATATTATTTATTAATACTGAAAAACGTAACAAATATCCAATTATATACGAATTAATGTGACTTTTGCTGCTGAACTTCTTGAGCGAGTCTCTCAACATCAAGAGAATATGCCGTAATTTATCTTTAAACATGCTGAGAGACTCGCATTGTTTTCAGACAGTTTCTTGATTTATTTTTAATATAGTTCATGTTCGAAAAGGACCTGGTTTGCTCACAGAAATACGCTTGCCGTACATGTGGGCTAAAAGTTAGTTGCAGTTACATGTTCAAAGAGCCACATGCGGCTCACAAGCTGCAGGTTGCCTACCGCTGATCTAGTCATTTGTGTAAACTTTCCCTTTTAATTTTCTTTTAGTTATTTATTAAAATTGTTTAAATTAAAATGATTTCTTGTTTTTTATATATAGATGTGTGACATTATCACAGCTGGCTTGTTGTACTTGTCATCACAAAGGTATCTTCAGGATTTGGTAAGAGTGCAAAAATTATTTTTTGTGAAAGCATCGTAGATATCTAATACTTAATTCAGTGCATTACATTATAGGTAATTAAATAACTGACTGTACCATAACTTTAGGTCAGTTGTAGTGAAAGAAGGAGCAATGTTAAGCCTTTTTGTAGAATTCTGAGAAATGCAGTATGGTAATATCATCTGCTTTTCATTATTTTCTTTTTACTAGGAATATTTTTAATCTCAATTAGGGAAACTATTCGAAATAAGTACTGAACCTTTGAAAAGGATTGGGGCTGCTGCTTCAAATTTATGACAATGTTTCCATGGGAAGATGGAGGGGAGGACTGTGGAATTGGAACTAACCTTGCATGTATACCAATGCTAGAAGTATAGTAAATAAATTTGAAGAATTTGAAGTGTTGGTCAAGATATCAAAGGCGGATATTGCTGGGATAGCAGAGACATGGTGTCACACAGATATAAGGAATGCAGAACTGGAATTTGGGGAGTACAATGTGTATAGAAAGGATAGACAGAATAGGAAGGGAGGAGGTGTTATGCTGCTAATTAAGAAAAACATAAAATCAAAAGAAGTGCATCCAGTTGATATAGATGAACAGTGCTCTGTTGAGTCAGTTTGGTGTGACATAAGCACTGCAAAAGCAAAAATAAGAGTAGGAGTGTGTTTTAGGACTAATGACTCGAGTGAGTACAATGAACAATTGTACAGAGAAATAGTGTGCTAGTAAATCAGAATGTCTTATAATGGGGGATTTTAACTTCCCAGATATTGACTGGAACTTGTGGGTTGGTTATTCCCACACTAGTAAGACTTTTGTGGATTTATTGGATGATTGTTTTCTGCAGCAGAATGTTTGAGAGGCAACCAGAGAGGGTAATACTCTTGATCTGGTTATCAGCAGTGATCATTCGTGTATTAAGAATTTGTAGATAAAGGAACCACTAGGTGGCAGTGATCACAGTGTACTGATGTGGGATTTACTTAAAGATATAATTACCATCAGGGGTAAAGGAAAGGGTTTTTGCTTCCATAAAGGTGAGTACAGTGGTCCCAGACAGTTTTTAAATTCTGTACAGTGGGATCAACTGACGATGTTACCAATAGTAAATTCTAAGTGGGAAGCATCCAAGGAATTAATTGTGGTGCTACTCAAATTTTCATACCTATTAAGAAATATTGTTCAAGGTTTAGGCCTAAATGGTTATCAAATGAACTAATGAGACTCATAACAGAGAAGAAAAATGCATGGGATGAATATAAATTATCAAGCAACTCAGAAGCCTATGGCAGATATAAGCTAGTCTGTAATCAGGTCACAAAGGAGGTTAGGCAGGCGAAGGCAGATTACGAGAAATCTTTGGCAAAGGATGCTAAGAAAAACAGCAAGAATTTCTTTACTTATATAAACTCTAAAAGGAAGGGGATGAATATGATTGGTCCACTTGATATCGATGGTTCAACTGTTGATGATCCTGCTCAGATAGCAAACAAACTGAATGAGTATTTTGCATCTACATTCACACATGAGGAGTTATTAAGGTTTGAAAATGGCAGAAGGTTATAAAATTGTAGCAGGGTGCTTAATGATTTTGTAATAACTGAGAGCAAAGTGGAGGAGAAATTGTTGAAGTTAAACATAAGAAAGGCACCTGGGGTGGATGGGATCTATTCAATTATATTAAAGGTTCAAAGCAACTAAGCAAACCCTTAGCCATAATTATGAGAGCATCCTTGGACTCAGGGGTGGTCCCCACGGACTGAATATGTGCAAATGTATCTCCAATTCACAAAGGGGGATCGAAGGGTGACACGAGTAATTACAGACCAGTTAGTTTAACTTCTGTTCCGGGTAAAATAATGGAGTCACTGGTTAAAGATGCATTGCAGGATCATCTAGACAAGACTGCAGCAATAATTCAGACACAGCATGAGTTTGTTAAGGGAAAGTCTTGTCTGACAAATTTGATAGGATATTATGATGTGGTTACAAAGGAACTGGATGCAAAAAATAATTTTGATATCATATATTTGGATTTCAGGAAAGCTTTTGACACTGTTGCGCATGGAAGACTATTGTACAAATTGGAGCAAAATGGTATTAAGGGTAAGTTGCTACAATGGATAAAAGGATGGTTGAGTGGGAGAAGACAGAGGGTGATAGTTAATGGGTGCTGCTCTTAGGGATTAATGTTATTAGTGGAGCCCCACAGGGTTCGGTGTTCGGTCCACTGTTGTTTTGTATATTTATCAATGATATTGATGAAGGTATATCAGGCTTAGTGTCGAAGTTTGCAGATGATACAAAGGTTTCCAGGGTTGTTACTGTTATTACTGGCAGTGTGCTACTGCAACAGGATCTAGATAATTTGGGCAGATGGGCTAAGAAGTGGCAACTTAAGTTTAACCTTGACAAATGCAAAGTACTGCATATGGGTAGAAGTAACCCTAAAGAACCGTACCAACTGTGTGGTACTACACTTAAGGTTGTAGAAAGCGAAAAAGACCTAGGAGTAATTGTGCAGTCAGATATGAGGTTTTCTGAGCAATGCAGACAGGCTGCCAGGGCAGGTCATGGGGTTTTGTCAATGATATATAGGAATTTTGCTAGCAGGGAAAAGGAGGTGATTGTCCCTCTGTATAAGGCAATGGTCAGGCCACGCCTTGAGTGCTGCGTACAGGTCTGGAGGCCTCATTTTCGGAAGGATGTAGATTTGCTTGAGTGTGTACAGAGAAGGGCAACAAGATTGGTGAGGGGAATGAAGGGATCCTCTTACCAAGAGAGGCTTAAGTTCTGCAAATTGCAGTCGCTGGAGACTAGGCACCTGCACGGTGATCTGATTGAGTGTATAAGGCCTTGAATGGGTGGAGCACGCTGAATTCTGATGGGATCCTTCAACTTGTTCAGATTACGAACATAAGGGGGCATAAATTCAAATTAAGAAAAGACAGATGTAGAATAGATGTGTGGAAATTTGCCTTTAGCCAGTGGGTGGTTAATTGCTGGAACAAACTTCCATCTGTTGTTGTGGAAGTTGATAGGTTTAATAAATTTAAGGAGGAACTGTATGGGCATTTGTAAGAAACGGTGTGTTTTTTTTTTTTTGTTTTTTTTTTTCGCTGATGCTGCATAAACTCACACACTTACTTTCTTGCATCACATGCCACTACTACTACCTTCCTAGGAATCAGAAAAGTACTTGCACATTTCCGATCCCTGGAAATAATTTTTTTTTTTTTTTTGTACATAATGATTTAAAAGGCTTTCTAATGAGCTCTTTAAAGGGTCATGCATTGCATGTACTCTGTTGATATTCTGATAAAGACTTTATTATTACATATTTGTTATCCCAAACACATATCTGTATAACTATTTTTTTATTAATATAAACCAGAGCTGTGATGCTCAATACATTCTAAGTTGATTTCAATATGTGTAAAAGAATAAGAGTAGTTTACCTCAGTATGATACTTAGAACACTTTTTAGCATTAGCATTAGTAAAGGCACATGATGCAAGAAAGCAAGCTTATATTGTATCAGCCAAAATAAAAAAAAAAAAAATCTAATTTTACCCATCCACTCGCTCCAAATGTTTGTCTAGTTCTGCCTTGAATCTATTTAAGCTGTCAACTTCTACAAACAGATGGAAGTTTGTTCCAGCATTCAACCACCCATCCGCTGGTTAAAGACAAACTTCCGTACATATGTTCTACAACTGTCTTTCCTCAATTTGAATTTATGTCCCTTCAGGTGATTAATCTGGGCAAGAGAAAGAATCCCATTGGCATTGACTGCTGAAACCATTTAAGGCCTTATACACTTCAATCAGATCACCTCGCAGGTGCCTAGTCTCTAGACACTTTAATTTGCAAAACTTAAGCCTTTCTCCATAAGAGCAACCCTTTGTTCCATTCACTAATCTTGTTGGTATTCTCTGCACTCGCTCCAGCAGCTGTACATCCTTCCTAAAATGAGACCTCCAGACCTGTACACAGTATTCAAGGTGTGACCTGACCATTCCCTTATACAAGGGGATAATCACCTCCTTATCGGCGCCTCCGTAGCCAGGTGGGAAGGAGCAGCAGTGCGTAGCACACGCTTCTTGATTAGACCGAGGTTCGAACCCGTCACCACCAAATACGGAGGATGCGGAAAGGTCAGGGATGACCACCGCATATCCCCGGAGCAATATGGCCTTAGTTGCTAATGCTCCTAAAAAAAAAAAAAAAAAAAAAAACCAACCAAACCTCCTTATCCCTGCTAGAAAAATTCCTGTATATCATTGACAAGACACCATGATCTACTCTTGAAGACCATCTGCACTGCTCCTAAAACTTTATATCTGCCTGCACAATTAGCCCCAGGTTCTTTTCATTCTCTACCACTGTCAGCGTAGTACCACACAGTTGATACATTACTCTGGGGTTACTGCTTCCCATATGTAGTACTTTACATTTGTCAATGTTAAACTACTGTTGCCGCCTCTCAGCCCATCTGCTCAACTTTTCTAGATCCTGTTTTGCAGCAGTGTACTATCATTTAGTGTCATTATCAACCCTGCTGACCTTCGTATCGTCTGCAAACTTACACATTAAGCCTGATATACCATCATCAATATCGTTAATAAATACAGAAAACAACAATGAACCCAACACTGAACCCTGAGAGACTCCACTAATAACAGTAGTCCACAAAGAGCAGTGTCCATTGATTATCACTGTCTGTCTTCTCCCACTCAACCATCCCTTTATCCATAGCAGCAATTTGCCTCCAATGTCACACTGCTCCAATTTGTGCAGCAGTCTTTCATGTGCAACAATATCAAAGTCCTTTCTAAGATCCAAATATATGATATCAAAGTTATTCCCTGCATCCAGTTCCTTTGTGACCACATCATAGTATCCAGTCAGATTGGTCAGACAAGACTTCCCCTTAACAAACCCATGCTATGTCCGAGCTATAACTGAAGTAAGTCTTGTCTAGATGATCCTGCAGTGCTTCTTTAACCCCCTCGACGTGGGCACCTGTACGTGGTGAGGGGACCTCCCAGTGACGCTGCTGGACTTCCAGACTAGCATCACTGGGATCCAACGCCCACAGCCCAGGTTCCAGGCTTACATCAATGGAATCCGGCGTGTTTGCCGTGCGCTGCGACCCGTGGAAATTCGGAAAGGGGGATCCTGGTGGTTGAGGGGCCCAGCTTCAATACACCACTTTGGCCCCTGCTTCGACAAGACGGGTGGTCCTGGAAGGCCCAGCTAGGATCAATCGGCTAGTAGGCTCGCCTGCGAGGGTCAACCGTGTCAATGCCACGCCCCTACCCTCATGGTCCGAGGGACAGGATTCAGGCCGGTGGCAGTGCGGGTATAGTGTCTGGGTAGCCCTGGCGTTCCACTCCCGAGCGCATTTATTGCATGCCGGGTAGTGGGCGTCCCTTTGGGCTCCGTGGTGGGTGGGGAGCCCAGGCACTGAACAACTTAAAACCTATATGAATCCTGATAAACTTAATTCTTCAGGGGCCCCAACCCGGTCCCTATCTGAAAATACAGATGGAGAGACAGATAGCATTATTGCTACAAAGAGGCAGCGAACAGAAATATCATCTGGGCCTGTTCCAAGATTTTTAATTATTCATTCTACCACAGAAAAACCGATTGGCAAAATGTCGCCCTTCTTCATACAGAAAGGGTTAGATGGGTTAGCAGGGTCACCCAAATCGGTTAAGAGACTCCGTTCTGGAGACCTCTTAATTGAAACCAAAACTGACAGGCAGTCTGAGCATCTACTCCGTGCAACATCAATCGGAGGAGTACCCATAACAGTGACACCACATAGAACACTCAATTCATCGAGAGGTGTCATTTCGGAATGGGACCTTCTCGACGTAACCGAGGAGGAAATCTGCTTAGAATTGAAACCACAAGGAGTTACTGCCGTTAAGAGAATTACTGCGCGAAGGGATGGAAAAATTGTTAAAACCAGGAGCGTTATCCTGACTTTTAACTCTCCTAAACCTCCTGATGAGATTAAAGCTGGATACATCAACTGTTCAGTGCGTCCATACGTTCTGAACCCTTTACGGTGTTTTAAATGCCAGAAGTATGGACATTCTCAAATGGCCTGCCGTGGAGTCCTTGCATGCGCTCGATGCGGTGCAAAGGACCACGAAACAACAGCATGTTCAGCTGCAAAACCCACCTGTATTAACTGTGAAGGTGAACACCCGGCCTACTCACGAGCATGCCAGAGGTGGAAAGAAGAAAAAGAAATTCAACGGCTGAAGGCAGAGCTAAATATATCATACCAGGAGGCAAGGAAATCGGTCAAACCCCTGAATATCAACAAACCTACCTACGCCCAGAAGGTAGCAGGGAGATGTTCCGTCGGAACTCAGACGGACATGACCATTCCTCCAAAGGAGTCTTTCACTCCCATTGCGCGGTATCTCTTAAGTTCTCAAAAACCTGCACAAAAGGACCAATCAGCTGCCACTCCTATATCGGTACCTCCTAATGCTCCACAAGTAACAAAGATAATTATGAAAGAAAAGAATAAGAAAGGGGAAGTCCCCCCTAGTACCCAAGAAAAGATGGATGTCGAGCAGAAGGAGGTACCCGAAGATTCAGTCTTGGAACTCTTTGCGGAGGAGGAAATGGACACGGGACAGCGTCCATTCTTCCCCAAAAAAGACAAATCCAAGACTGATAAAAGTAAGCCCTCAGCACCGCGGAAGCCGCCTGATGGACCCACCAAGCCAAAATAATGGCTAAATTCCTACAATGGAATTGTCGTGGATTCCGGCGAAATATTGATGACATCAAGGCCCTCCTGCAAAAGCACGAGCCAGTTTGCTTTTGCTTGCAGGAGACATATCTAAAGGCAAATGATGATTCCACCATGCACAACATCACAGTTTTTCGAAAGGATAGAATTGCGGATGGCTCTGTACATGGGGGAGTGGCTATCCTTGTGGGTAACCAGACCCCAGTGCAGCCCTTGCTAATTACAACCAGCATAGAGGCTGTTGCAATTCGCCTTTCAGTGGGATTTTTATTAACTGTGTGCTCCATTTATTTGCCACCTGGGACTGACATCTCCCAGGCAGACCTTGATGATCTTCTAACGCAGCTGCCTCCCCCTTTCTTACTTCTCGGGGATCTTAACGGACATAACACCATAACACCCTGTGGGGTAGTGCTAACATCAACGGAAGGGGACGAGTCATAGAGCGTATGCTCAATGACAATGACCTTTCCCTTCTAAATACTGGAACAAACACCTTCTTCCACATGCCTACCCGTACTTTTTCTGCCATTGATCTCTCTATTTGCTCCCCTTCTTTACTCCCTTCACTCACTTGGGAAGTGGAGGAGAATCCATACGGAAGTGATCACTTCCCTGTGATAACCTCGTTACACAGTGGGAGACCATGTCTTCCCTTCAGGTTACCACGGTGGAAGATTGATCAGGTTGACTGGACTGCCTTCCAACATCAGGCAAATTTTGATCTTAGCACGGTCAGTCAAGAGCCTATCAATGATGCAGTTAAGTACATCACAGAAAATATTGTCCAAGCAGCTGCGAATGCTGTTCCAAAAACATCTGCCCGGTTTCCACCATTTCCCAAACCTTGGTGGAATTCACAATGCACAGCAGCAAAAAAGGCTCAAAACAAAGCGTGGGGGATATTCCGCCGATATCCTACCACGACCAACCTTATAGCCTTTAAACGTGCACGAGCCAAAGCACGATATATCCGTCATCAGAGTCAAAAGGAATCATGGATCCGTTTTACTTCATCTATTAACCAGGCTACCAACTCTAAGGTAGTCTGGGATAAAATCCGGAAAATGAAGGGAAAATATACATCCCACCCTTCTGCAATCCTAGATTATAATGGATGCGCTATTGCAGATCCAACTGCAATAGCCAATTCTCTTGGGGAAACATTCTCTAACATCTCTGCAACATCTTCGTATTCCCCAGAGTTCCTGGTCCTGAAATATAAAATCGAAAAACAGGCACTTAACTTTAAATCTAAGAGCATTTATCCCTACAACGGGGATTTCACTATTCTAGAACTGAAAAGAGCCCTCGCTCTTTCCAAAGCAAGTGCCGTTGGACCAGATGGCATCCATTATGAAATGATTAAACATCTTTCATCAAAATCTATGGATTGTCTGCTCCTTCTGTATAACAGAATCTTTACTGAAGGACAGTTTCCGGACTCCTGGCGAAAGGTAATCGTTCTTGCCTTTCCTAAGCCAGGAAAGGATCCAAAAGTCACCACCAATTATCATCCTATTGCTCTGACTAGCTGTCTGTGTAAAATCCTGGAGAGAATGGTTAATTCCCGTTTAATATGGTACTTAGAATCAAACGACCTTCTCTCCAAAATCCAGTGCAGCTTCCGAAGGAACTGGTCCACTTTGGACCATCTTATTAGACTGGAAACATCCATCCGGGATGCTTTCCTAAAACGCGAACACTTGGTGTCGGTGTTCTTTGACATGGAGAAAGCGTATGACACAACTTGGAGATTTGGCATCTTAAAAGATCTGCATAGCCTTGGCCTTAGGGGTCAACTCCCCATTTTTATTAAAAACTTTTTAGCCAATCGATCTTTCCAAGTTCGTGTGGGATCCTCACTCTCTCGTTCCTTCAGTCAAGAGGAGGGAGTACCACAAGGATCAGTATTAAGTGTCACGCTTTTTGCCATCAAAGTAAATTCCATCACAGAACAACTTCCTCCAACTGTAAACAGTGCCCTCTATGTTGATGACTTTAGCATATTTTGTCAGTCATGCAACATGAGGGTTATTGAAAGACAACTGCAGAAAGCTATTGATCGCCTCAACTCCTGGGCTCTTGCTAATGGCTTCAGGTTCTCGCCAGAGAAGACCGTTTGCGTACACTTTTGTCGTAAGCGTAATCTTCATCCTGAACCTGAATTAAAGCTCGGACAAAATGCAATTCCAGTAGCAGCGGACACAAAATTCTTGGGACTCGTATTCGATAAAAAGCTGACCTTTCTGGATCACATCCGTCAACTCCGCACAAAGTGCACAAGAGGGCTGAATATTCTGCGCTCTCTTTCCTCAACATCTTGGGGTGCGGATCGATGCACCCTACTACTCATCTATCGTGCACTTGTACGATCCAGACTAGATTACGGGTCCCTGGTATACAATTCGGCCAGAGACAGTGTACTTCGATGGCTCGATCCTGTCCATCATCAGGCTCTCCGTATCGCTATTGGAGCATTTCGAACATCTCCTGTCCAGAGCTTATATGTCGAAGCAAACGAACCACCGTTATCGCTTCGACGTAAGCAGTTGTCTTTAAAGTACGCTTTAAAACTGAAATCCCTGCCAGACCATCCTACGTGGCCATTCGTTTTTGAGCCACGATGGGAAAATTTATACAATACCCATAAGACTGCCAATCGTCCTTTTGGTATTCGTCTCCAAGAGCTAATCAAAGAACTTAATATCAAGGTAGACAAGGTTGCCCAAACACCAAAGCAACCCTTTCCACCCTGGCATGCTCATGTCCCGGCATGTGACTTGTCTCTTAGAAATTGGGGAAAGTCGGACACTCCAACATCTGTCTACCTGCAGCTTCATTCAGCACACCGAACTGAATATTCCGACTTCGCGCCAGTCTACACAGACGGTTCGAAGTCGGAATCATATGTGGGATCTGCTGCTGTCTTTATAGATACCACCACATCGGAGCAGATTCCCTCTGAATGCAGCATATTTACTGCAGAGCTGCACGCTATAAAGTTAGCCTTGGATCACATTAGTGAATGCCAATACCAACGGTTCATTATATATTCCGACTCTCTCAGCATGTTACAGGCTTTAATATCTGTGAGATATAATCCTCATCCAGTTCTGTCTAGTATTCAGCAGAAGATTCACTTCCTCCGTGGACGTGAATATGATATCCGCTTCTGCTGGATTCCTAGCCACATTGGGATTAAGGGAAATGATTTGGCTGACGCCGCAGCCAAATCAGCAATTCCCAATAATAACCGCTGCCTGTCAGTCCCCTATACAGACTACAGGCAAATAATACACCAAAAGATACACTCCCAATGGCAGGACTCGTGGAATAGACAGACTGCCAATAAATTATATCATATAAAGCCTGTAATTGAACCGTGGCAGTCTAGTCTGCGCAGGAATCGTAAGGAGGAAGTTGTTCTCGCCCGGACCCGCATAGGACACAGTCATTTAACTCATTCTTAATTGTATTTAATTCATGTTATTGTTACGTCTCTATTGATTTATTTCTTATATCTTTGTTATTATATATCTGGACACGGTGGCCTTACTAATTAGGTCACCGAGAGTTTAAATTTAAATTTTTTTAAATATTACCTAGTCTTGGCGCATTATAGCCGTAGTTGCTAATGCGCCAAAAAAAAACCCAAACAAACAAACAAGCTTCTTTAACTAGTGTTTCCATTAATTTCCCTGGAACAGAAATTAAACTAATAGTCTGTATTTACTTGTGTCACCCTTTGCTACTCCTTTGTGAATTGGAGTCACATATACACATCTCCAGTCCATGGGTACCTCCCTTGAGTCCAAGGAAGCTCTCATAATTATGGGTAAGGGTTTGCTTACTTCCTTTGCTGCCTCCTTTAATATAACTGGATAGATCCCGTCCACCCCAGGTGTCTTTCTTATGTTTATCTTCAACAATTTCTCCTCCACTTTGCTCTCAGAGTTTAATTCACCTCTGGCATTCCCCTCCCTGAATAACTCCGTATGATACCCTTTCGTATGAATTCTCCAGAAATTAAAACGAATATAACATACAATAAAAAATAAATTGAAAACAATTGAATACAATTAAAAACAATTGAAAGCAATTAAAAATTAATTTAAAGAATTTAATGTCAATTTTGCAAAACGATTTTCCTTCCTCCAAGCTGTTCAAAAAATCCCCATAACTGTGTGTATTGATAGGTTATACCTGGAGAGAAAGGAAGTGATTGAAATAGTCAATAAGAGTTTAAAATATGAATTTTATAATATGAACCAGAGCTGTGATGCTCAATATATTCTATGTTGATTTCAATATTTCACCTATTTTTTTAGGTAAAACGAGAGAATAAAGTTGAGGATTATCCGAAATCAGCTGCATCAATTCTTTTGACATCAGAGAAAGTGCAAAAAGTGCCTACATATGTGGCTGCGGTGTAAGTATTTTTGGAAAATATTACTATCAGTTAAAATCATAGCATATGTTTTCTTTGTTTTATTGAAAACTCTGTTGGATCTTGTATGAAAGACAAGGGTGAAGGATAAGAGGTTCCAAAATGTTGTTGGAATTAGGGCAGGATTATCTCACTAATTGGAATTATACCATAATAATTGTTCCATAATCAAGAACCAGTGAACTGTAATTTTGTCAGTTTATTATGTGGAGTTAAATGTTTTATTACTTTAAAGTTAATTGTGTATTTATTAATCAAATGTTCTATCTTATTTTTGTCTTTTCAGTGAGATACTTCTACATTTGTTGTCCAGTTTTAATGACTTGATAACTTGAAATAAAAATATTAGCAAAGAAATAAACAGTGATTGAAAATAGGAACTCTTCTAACTCTTATTTCATTCTTAATTTTTTCATGTCAGTCATTCAGTTGAGATGGCTGACTTGGAGGAGGGAATTGCAGTTAGCACAGTTCAACCTTCATCTCATCATTGAATGCTTTTTCAGTCTCTGAATAGTCAATATGTATACTAACTTTGTAATTTGTCTTTTTTCCTCATTCATTTATTTTGGAGTTCACACACACACAATAATTATATTATGTATTGATAAAAGTTGTTGAGAAGAGAAATAAGTTAAAAATGGGGTGATGCAATATAAAAATGAGAGGAGGTAGTATAGTTACAAATTGAAAAAGCAAAATGCATAATAATAAAAGATAAAAAAAAATAATTTTAAGCACAGAATAGGAATAAATATAAGTATATTTTTGCATATAGAACAGTCCTGGCATCTCTTTAAGTTTCAGCCTCCCGAATTGCACAAAAAAACAACAATATCATGTCCTCTGTTTCTAATATAAAGTACGTGTCATAGCAAAGTAAAATTATTAAGGAGAATTAAGGGAAAACAGGAGGGAATAAATTTAGAGTAGTACAAAGTAAAGATAGAAATAAAATGATGGGTATAAGATATATAAAGCAGACATGTAATTTACAGTTGACATGACAGAGGAACAAAAGCAAAATATATAGACAGCTAAAGAACTAAACTAAAACAAAGAACTATTAACATTGGAAAGAGTCCGGAGTTGCGAGCAGCATGTGGTAGAAATAGTCACAAGAAGCATGTGGTAGGAATAGTCATAATTAGTACATGGTAGGGTATGTAGTAATAGTAGTAATCGAGGCATGTGATGCAAGAAAGCAAGCTTATGTAGCATCAGCCCAAAAGAACTATTTCACACATCCATTCCTTCTAAACATTTGTCCAGTTCCTTTTTGAATTTATTTAAGCTATCAACTTCCACAATGATAGATGGAACTTTGTTCCAGCAATCAACTGCCCGCTGGCTAAGCAAATTTCCACACATCTTTTCTATAACTGTCTTTCCTCAATTTGAATTTATGCCCTCTCAGGTCTGTAATCTGAGCAAGAGAAAGAATCCCATCAGAATTGAGCCTGCTCAACCCATTCAAGGCCTTATACAACTCAATCAGATCACCTCGCAGATGCCTAGTCTCCAGACCCTGCAATTTTCAGAACTTAAGCCTTTCTTCATAAGAGCAACCCTTTGTTCCCCTCACCAATCTTGTTGCCCTTCAGATGCCCAATCTTGTGCTCACTCAAGCAACTCTACATCCTTCTTAAAATGAGACCTCCAGACCTGTACGCAGTACTCAAGGTGTGGCCTGGCCATTGCCTTATACAAAAGGATAATTACCTCCTTTTCCCTGCTAGCAAAATTCCTATATATCATTGACAATACC